>NC_134484.1:93256308-93406308 GCF_040206685.1 Ascaphus truei | reverse complement strand
TAAATACATTTGAAATACATTTTTATTGATAGTGTAGATGTGCAGGGGGTCTGCGGAGCTGAACCGCGTTGGTTTTAGGTCTGGGGACCCCGTGCCCCCCGAGATACAGGCCCCTTTAGGGGGTGCCGGTATCCCTCTGCGTTTAAAGATCCCGATCACGTGACCGCGGCCTGTAAACCAAGCAGAGCAGAGGGATACCGGCACCCCCTAAAGGGGCCTGTATCTCGGGGGGCACGGGGTCCCCAGACCTGAAACCTGTGCGCTTCTGCTCTGGAGACCCTCTGCACATGTACACTATCAATAAAACACATACAATATACAGTATAAATAAACACTCGTTCTTTACCTTAGCGTCTATGCGCTATGGTAAAGAAGCATTATTTTAATAATATTGTAAAGTGAGCAGGGGGTTCCCTGAGCCAGAAATTAATGCTCAGGGAACCCCCCCCCCCCCTGCTCCTGATCAATATTATTAAAAATACGGAAAATGCTGCGTCATTACCATAGCGGATAGCCGCTAAAGCAATGAAGGGGTTAAGGCATAATAAACAATTAATACATTCAATACATATTTTTCACGTCTGTGTTAAAACTCCCTGCCTTCTCTCTAATCTATGTAAAAACCCCTCCCCCTATTCTCGCTTTTAAAACGCCCTGCCTTCTCTCTAATCTATGTAAAAAACCCTCCCCCTATCCCCCTATTGTGTGTGTGCGTTAAGCTTCCCTGCAAGCTATGTAAAAAAACCTCCCCCTATTGTGTGTGTGTGTTAAATCTGCCTGGTCTGTGTTTCTGATTGCTGAGTGCTCTGCGTTTAAAGGTCCCGATCACGTGATCGCGGCCTGTAAACCAAGCAGAGCAGAGGGATACCCGCACCCCCTAAAGGGGCCTGTATCTCGGGGGGCACGGGGTCCCCAGACCTGAAACCTGTGCGCTTCAGCTCCGGAGACCCCCTGCACATGTACACTGTGAATAAAACACACACATCATTAAAGAATCATTCTTTAGCTTAGCGGCTATGCGCTATGGTAAAGAAGCAGCATTTCTGTCTTTTTAATAATATTGTACAGTACAGTGAGCAGGGGGTTCCCTGAGACAGAAATCTAATCTCAGGGGACCCCCTGCTCCTGCACAATATTATTAAAAGTTCAGAAACGAGGCTTCATTAGCATAGCGTATAGCCGCTAAGGTAATGAAGGGGTTAAGGCATAATAACCAATAAATACATTCAATACACTACCCACTACCCATGGCAACCTCCGCTGCTGTACAGTAAAACAGAGAAAAAAAATAACACTTTCAAAGTAATGTCCCCTAACCCCTTAATCACCATAGCGGTTATTAACCGCTACAGTCATGAAGGGGTTAACCCACCCTCACCCACCCACCACTCGGGATGCCTACATACCCTCCCACACTAACCCCCCCCACCCGTGAGGCCTAACCACCCAGTCAGTACCCACAAGGGAGGCCTACCCACATACCGTTGGGGAAACACCCCACCCCCACCCCAGTACCCACAATAAAAACAGTACAATGACCCACAATAAACAGCATTCTATTTATTAAATACATTACCCACCCCCTGTGCCCCCCCCCATAAATACAAGATTTATTCTTTTACATTCAGGGTCCATAACGCAGCCCCACGCTAGTCCCCGGTGGGCTGGCAGGGCACCTGGACAGACCTACAGTTTACCAGCAGCATTCCACAGGTTCTGGAGGCCTGCTGGTGGATCCTGCCAGCACCATGGCGCCCAGGTGGTCTCCTTGGGTCACTGTGAGCCACAATTGGGTCCCCACGGTAGGCCCAAGGATGTCTGGGAGCCCCGGGTCAAACCCACAGGTGTCTGCGGGGCCTCGGGTGGTTCCCATGGGGGTCTGGGGAACTCACGGGTGCTCACTACGGGTCCGCGGTGCCCCCACAGAAGTGGGACCACACATCATCATCCCCGCACCTACGGCTCGGAGGTGCCCCCACAGAAGTGGGACCACACATCGTCATGCCCGCAGACTACGGGTCCGCGGTGCCCCCACAGAAGTGGGACCACACATCATCATCCCCGCATGTGTCACCCGTGGAACCACCAGCCTGCTACCCTTTAGGATACCCGAGGATTCCCCGCGGGTGGTCTCAAGAGGTCCCACGCAAAACCACGGAAGTAACCCTGAATGTAAAAAAAATAAACCTGGCCTATACATTCAATACATACACCCTCCCCCCCAACACCTACAGTACAATAATGTGCAAAATAACTATTATCCAGATATGGATAATAGATTAATTGCCCATTATTAAAAACATTAACTAGCATATACAAATAAATAAAGTACTACTGACCTCATCAATACGAAGTGTCCGATGCCAGCGCCTTCCTTCTCTTGCAAAACAAAACATAGCCAAAACCAAGCCAATACATTGCAATTACATTCAGATATCAATTAACCCCTTAAACACCTTATCGGATAATAACCGCAAAGGTAATTAAGGGGTTAAGCCACACAGGCACGATACCCACCCTTCACCCATGAATTTGTACTGTGGCTTCATCATGCAACTATATATATATACTGTATATATATACATACAGAGAGACAGAGAGAAAGAGAGAGAGAGAGAGAGATATATACAGTATATATATATACACACGTTATATACACACCCATGATAAACCAATATACTGTACAGTACAAATAAATGTAGAAGGGTTATCAAAAGCACTGTCCTACAACCAAACTCTTCTCCATACATACACACTAAATTAAAATTAATTTCCTTTAATATTCATAACTGATCTCTCAATCTACTGTAAATCATCACTAAACCTCTGAAAAGCCATTTAAACAACTTACATTCCAATATAAATGATGCCTAAATATCTACTGTATGCAGCATATACATTCTGCAAATTACTGTAATCAACCAAGTAAACAAAACTCAATTAGCAATCATTATTTACATCCCTAAACAATTCACACTAGATCCTGAACAATAAAATCATTAACAAATTCACGCCTAGAGCAGAACAATTAAGCCTTTGAAAAAATATATGTACCGACAAAAATACAACCTTTACAAACCAAGCCTACCTATCCCTGACCTTCCTCAAACACACAATACAATACCAAGGAATACTGTACAGTACATCTATCTAATTTTAAAATACTTTAAACTCACAAAATAATTAAAAACACATCTAATCCAGCTTTTAAAACATCATCATTTCTTACCCTGAATGTATACTGTACAGTATATCTCTCTAGACATATATATTGTACATACATACATACAGTGGCAAGAAATGATATACCACAAAAAAAAAAAAATACACATGTTAAAAAACCTTTTGACATAATTAACAAGTTAAATAAAATACAATTCTTTACTGTAGTTCACTTACCATTACTTGCCCCCACCGACTCCCGTTGCCCAGCTTACTCACGAACCAATCCACGATCAGGAACCCATAAAATAATAAACCATTCAAAATAATAAACATTAAACTAAAAATCCAAACCAATCCACGGGTCTTCTACTTGTAATACATCTTCATCTGTATTCTTCTATCTCCTTCCGGGCGGGGCGGGGCGTGGTCTTCTTTCCATCATCGGCCACGCCCTTGTCTTTTTTCTTCTCCGGAGGTCCTTCCTCCGCGGCGTCTGGTTGCAAAATGAGACGACATAGGCTTTTAAAGGCCTATGACGTCACATTTTTTGTCATGGTTCCCACGGTCCTGATTGGGCCGTGAAAACCATGTGTTTTGGCCGATAAAAAAAAAATGATGACGTCACTTAAAGGGAATGAAAGCACAGCCAATCAGAATGGCTTTGCTTCAAATGCCTTTAAGGTGACGTCATTAAAAGACACATGGCCGTGCACACATGGTACTAGAGCCAATCAGAGCGTGGGAACTTTATCCCTACTCTGATTGGCTCTGGTATACCATGTGTCAGGGGCTTGGGGGAGAAAGGATGTGACGTCAATAAGGATAAAGTTCCCACGCTCTGATTGGCTACCGTACCACGTGACAGGTTTTCATTGACGTCACATCCTTTCTCCCCCAAGCCCCTGACACATGGTATACCAGAGCCAATCAGAGTAGGGATAAAGTTCCCACGCTCTGATTGGCTCTAGTACCATGTGTGCACGGCCATGTGTCTTTTAATGACGTCAACTTAAAGGCAATTGAAGCAAAGCCATTCTGATTGGCTGTGCTTTCATTCCCTTTAAGTGACGTCATCATTTTTTTATTATCGGCCAAAACACATGGTTTTCACGGTCCAATCAGGACCGTGGGAACCATGACGCAAAATGTGACGTCATAGGCCTTTAAAAGCCTATGTCGTCTCATTTTGCAGCCAGACGCCGCGGAGGAAGGACCTCCGGAGAAGAAAAAAGACAAGGGCGTGGCCGATGATGGAAAGAAGACCACGCCCTGCCCCGCCCGGAAGGAGATAGAAGAAAGAAGAATACAGATGAAGATGTATTACAAGTAGAAGACCCGTGGATTGGTTTGGATTTTTAGTTTAATGTTTATTATTTTGAATGGTTTATTATTTTATGGGTTCCTGATCGTGGATTGGTTCGTGAGTAAGCTGGGCAACGGGAGTCGGTGGGGGCAAGTAATGGTAAGTGAACTACAGTAAAGAAATGTATTTTATTTAACTTGTTAATTATTTCAAAAGGTTTTTTAACATGTGTATTTTTTTTTTTTTGTGGTATATCATTTCTTGCCACTGTATGTATGTATGTACAATATATATGTCTAGAGAGATATACTGTACAGTATACATTCAGGGTAAGAAATGATGATGATTTAAAAGCTGGATTGGATGTGTTTTTAATTATTTTGTGAGTTTAAAGTATTTTAAAATTAGATAGATGTATTATTCCTTGGTATTGTATTGTGTGTTTGAGGAAGGTCAGGGATAGATAGCCTTGGTTGTACTGTATAGGTTGTATTTTTGTCGGTACTTATATTTTTTCAAAGGCTTAATTGTTCTGCTCTAGGCGTGAATCTGTTA
Source organism: Ascaphus truei (assembly GCF_040206685.1). Taxonomy (NCBI): domain Eukaryota; kingdom Metazoa; phylum Chordata; class Amphibia; order Anura; family Ascaphidae; genus Ascaphus; species Ascaphus truei. The sequence goes on along the minus strand of NC_134484.1, from coordinate 93,401,285 downwards.
ATGGTTTCATTGTTCATTATTGAGTGTGAAATGTTTAGGGATCTAAATAATGATTGCTAATTGATTTTTGTTTACGTTGATTAATTTGCAGAATGTATACAGTATGGTGCATAGATTTTATGCATTTTGGAATGTGACTTTTTTCATTGGTTTGTGATCATATACAGTACAGTAGATTGTGAGATCAGTTAGGATTTTTAAAGGAAATTGATTTTAATGTAGTGTCTGTATGGAGAAGTGTTTGGTTGTAGAACAGTATGGTTTTGATAACCCTTCTACATTTATTTGTACTGTATATTTGGTTTATCATGGGTATGTATATAACGTGTGTATATATATATACTGTATATATCTCTCTCTCTCTCTCTCTTTCTCTCTGTCTCTCTGTATGTATATATATACAGTATATATATATAGTTGCATGATGAAGCCACAGTACAAATTCATGGGTGAAGGGTGGGTATCGTGCCTGTGTGGCTTAACCCCTTAATTACCTTTGCGGTTATTATCCGATAAGGTGTTTAAGGGGTTAATTGATATCTGAATGTAATTGCAATGTATTGGCTTGGTTTTGGCTATGTTTTGTGTGGGCAAGAGAAGGAAGGCGCTGGCATCGGACACTTCGTATTGATGAGGTCAGTAGTACTTTATTTATTTGTATATGCTAGTTAATGTTTTTAATAATGGGCAATTAATCTATTATCCATATCTGGATAATAGTTATTTTGCACATTATTGTACTGTAGGTGTTGGGGGGGAGGGTGTATGTATTGAATGTATAGGCCAGGTTTATTTTTTTTACATTCAGGGTTACTTCCGTGGTTTTGCGTGGGACCTCTGGAGACCACCCGCGGGGAATCCTCGGGTATCCTAAAGGGTAGCAGGCTGGTGGTTCCACGGGTGACACATGCGGGGATGATGATGTGTGGTCCCACTTCTGTGGGGGCACCGCGGACCCGTAGTGAGCACCCGTGAGTTCCCCAGACCCCCATGGGAACCACCCGAGGCCCCGCAGACACCTGTGGGTTTGACCCGGGGCTCCCAGACATCCTTGGGCCTACCGTGTGGACCCAATTGTGGCTCACGGTGACCCAAGGAGACCACCTGGGCGCCATGGTGCTGGCAGGATCCACCAGCAGGCCTCCAGAACCTGTGGAATGCTGCTGGTAAACTGTAGGTCTGTCCAGGTGCCCTGCCAGCCCACCGGGGACTAGCGTGGGGCTGCGTTATGGACCCTGAATGTAAAAGAATAAATCTTGTATTTATGGGGGGGGGCACAGGGGGTGGGTAATGTATTTAATAAATAGAATGCTGTTTATTGTGGGGCTGTGCATTGTTTTGATTGCGGGGACTGGGGGTGGGGGGTGGGGGGGGAATGTTCCCCAACGGTATGTGGGTAGGCCTCCCTTGTGGGTAGTTAGTGGGTGAGGGTTGAGGGTGGTTAGGCCTCACGGGGTGGGGGGTTAGAGTGGGAGGGTATGTACAGTAGGCGTCCCGAGTGGTGGGTGAGGGCGGGTTAACCCCTTCATGACTGTAGCGGTTAATAACCGCTATGGTGATTAAGGGGTTGGGGGACATTACTTTGAAAGTGTTATTTTTTTTCTCTGTTTTACTGTACAGCAGCGGAGGTTGCCATGGGTAGTGGGTAGTGTATTGAATGTATTTATTGGTTATTATGCCTTAACCCCTTCATTACCTTAGCGGCTATACGCTATGCTAATGAAGCCTCGTTTCTGAACTTTTAATAATATTGTGCAGGAGCAGGGGGTCCCCTGAGATTAGATTTCTGTCTCAGGGAACCCCCTGCTCACTCTACAATATTATTAAAAAGACAGAAATGCTGCTTCTTTACCATAGCGCATAGCCGCTAAGCTAAAGAATGATTCTTTAATGATGTGTGTGTTTTATTCACAGTGTACATGTGCAGGGGGTCTCCGGAGCTGAAGCGCACAGGTTTCAGGTCTGGGGACCCCGTGCCCCCCGAGATACAGGCCCCTTTAGGGAGTGCCGGTATCCCTCTGCTCTGCTTGGTTTACAGGCCGCGGTCACGTGATCGGGGCTTTTAATGCAGAGCTGGATACCGGCACCCCCTGAAGAGGCCTGTATCTCGGGGGGCACGGGGTCCCCAGACCTGAAACCAGTGCGGTTCAGCTCCAGAGACCCCCTGCACATCTACACTATAAATAAAAATGTATTTCAAATGTATTTATTTGTATTTATTTATTTATTTATTTATTGCGGGGATGCTGTGTGTGATTATTTTTTATTGTGTTTAGCGGGGGTGGGTGACGGGGTTTATAAATGTGAGTTTATAAATAAAATAAAGAATATTATTTATAGGGGCCTTAGAACAGAAGTTCCCACGCCAATTGCGCGCTCATTGCTCTTTTGTTACAATGTTGCTGGTCTTGCGGGTTTGCAGTCTGGCAGCAAAAAGCAGTTTGTAGTACTGAGTGTGAGATAAAGTAACCAGTTCTTTTATTGCTGAAGTCGCCACCAAAAACTTTTATTTACAAATACAGTACAAAAACCGTGCAACACACAACAACATTCAGTATCCTTTGTTTAAGTACAGCAGGTACTATAGGGTAAAACATGTACTGTACAGTACAGCACAATATTACAGTATGGTTTCACTGAAAGTTCTCCCCATTTTCCAGCCATGGCCGATGCCTTGCATGGCGCAAAACGCCATTAATGCAGTCTCTAACGCCTCTCATTACAGGATCTGTAACAGGGTAATAGCGCTGCATTTCTTCCACAATCTTTTTCCTTAAATTGGCAGGAAGGGCATTTTTTTGGCGATTCCCATCATAGTTCACTTTGAACACCCACTCGCAGTACAATGTGTAGGGAACATGGTGTTTAAATATGATCAAGGCATACTTGTGTGGTATACCAGCACTCCTCACCCTATACTTCTCCCTCAGCGCCGGTGGCAGATCGCACAGGGAGATGTCGGGCACTGTTTGTATGCGAGCGGGTGTAGGAAGTCTTTTGGGAGCGGGTGTACTTGAGGCGATGGGCAATGGTAGGGTGTCTGGGAGGAAGCTTTCCTCCGGTAGTGGTCGCCGGGTTGTCTCCTGGCGTGGTCTTGACGGGGTTGTCATGTCCTCCTCAATAGCATAGTACACTGTATCTTGTGGTGGAGGGGGTGTGCTTGGTGATGGAAGGGGGTCGAAGGTACCATGCATCACATCCATGTCACCCCCCTGCTCCAGCGTCGGGGAAACAGGGGCATTAACACCGAGCAAATAATGTATGCCCGCTATGTCTGCCTCTATCTTGTCCATCCGTTGATCCATACGTTGCTCCATATGTAGCATCCGTTGATCCAGCCGCTGCTCCAATTGTAGCATCCCTTGCTCCATATGTAGCACCGACTCCAGAAGCAGATCTAGCTTTGCCAGCACACTAGAATTCCCGGGGAGATCCACACTTAGCCCATTCAGGATCCGGTCCAACGAGCTGCTTGTGCATGGCATCTGGAGATCTGGGGGGATGGGTGCAACGGAGGATGAGATGGGGGTTCCCTGGAGAGAAGCGGCATCGATGGAGAGTGGAAGAGGTGACCTGGGGATGCCCGGTACAGGAGAAGCTGCAGCGTGGTGGAAGAGGGATGGAGAAGGTGACCGCTGGATTTCCGGGCGAGAAGCAGAGTCGTCCAAGAGCAAAGGAGACAGTGACCCGTTGATTTCAGAGGCAGCAGCATCTTCAGATGGAACCGGAGAAGATGGGGGTGGAGAAGCCGGGCTGAAGATTTCCGGGACAGCTACAGCAGAGTCGTCGAAGCTTATGGGAAGTGGTCTGCGGATTCGGTGAGTTGGCTGCCATGCGTCTTGCGTACCGAGCACAGTACCGTATTTCTTCTTCACATAATAAGGCTGACGTGTTTTAAAAGCCTTAGCCTTTGGGGTCTGCAGAAGGTTTTCTTTGTTGGCCTTAGCCTGTCGCTTTGCCTTTGGCTTGGAAACGGTAACTGCCTTTCTCTTTTTCAGTGTGGCAGGCACAGCAGAGGTGAGATGATTCTTTCGTCCATAGAACCGGGGCTGCTCCATGTAAGCGGGAGACACAATGCAGTATCTGGACAATGGCTCAGATAAAGATCAGCAAGTGGTGGGCTATGCAACGTGTACAACCTTTTATGCATGGCTGCCAGGTACAGGTGTTGAAAGTGGGTGGTCTGTTATGTGAGTCATTAACATATAAACACACCATCCATTTTGTGGATTCACTGCACATTGAATACACATCGACTAAACATCGAATATACATTCTTGTGTTTGTATTTCTTTCTACAGTACTCGCAGCAATGCCTGTTAAGAAGATTTCAAAGGATCTCAGCATGAGAATGAAGGAGATGTACACGAGCGGAAAACGAATTGCAGATATCCAGCGCTGGTTAACTGCTTCTGGCCTCGTTGTGCCATCAAGCACCGTGTGCTATCATGCACAAGGAAAAAACAGAGACCGCAAAAAGGCACCAAAGATAACAAATGCGTAAGTATACTGTATTTATAAAACTTAACCAAAAAAAATATAGAAAACTGTAGTGTACATCTACAGTATACCGTATTTATATAGTATATTTATTATATTACAACAGTATATACTGTAGTGTACTGTATGTGTGGTCAATTTATATTTTTTGTGCAGCAGTATACACTTTTGGTATATTGCAATTCATCTGACAACGAATATACAGTATATGATGTGTATTTATTATGATATAACAACAGTATACCGTTTTTATATAGTATATTTATTATATTACAACAGTATATACTGTAGTGTACTGTATGTGTGGTCAATTTATATTTTTTGTGCAGCAGTATACACTTTTGGTATATTGCAATTCATCTGACAACGAATATACAGTATATGATGTGTATTTATTATGATATAACAACAGTATACTGTTTTTATATAGTATATTTATTATATTACAACAGTATATACTGTAGTGTACTGTATGTGTGGTCAATTTATATTTTTTGTGCAGCAGTATACACTTTTGGTATATTGCAATTCATCTGACAACGAATATACAGTATATGATGTGTATTTATTATGATATAACAACAGTATACCGTTTTTATATAGTATATTTATTATATTACAACAGTATATACTGTAGTGTACTGTATGTGTGGTCAATTTATATTTTTTGTGCAGCAGTATACACTTTTGGTATATTGCAATTCATCTGACAACGGAATATACAGTATACAGTATGATGTGTATTTATTATGATATAATAACAGTATATTTATATAGTATATTTATATTACAACAGTACTGTATACTGTATATTTTGTCTATTTATATTTATAGTACAGCAGTATACATTTTTTGTATATTTATATTTACTGTATATTACAACATTACATGTACAGTATACAGTATACATTTTATATTGCTGCATATTAATAACACAATATAATTTCTTTGCATTGTAGGGAGACTACTCTTCTGGTGGACAGAATAAGTGAGGAGAATGATGAGAGGAGCGCATTAAGGGTTAAAAACACTCTTCAGGAAAACCACAATCTGACTGTATCCGAGAGCAGCATAAAGAAGATGAGACGCAGAATTGGATGGAAATATGGACGTGTGAGGTTAGTAGTGGACAGTACAGGAGGTACTGTACTGTAAAGTAAAAGTGTTGTTTTGCAAACTGTACTGCGCTGTGACGCTAACATTTTTTATTCATTGTCATTACAGAGCATACCCCATGATACGGGACGCAAACAAAATCAAAAGAGTGCTCCAGGCCCAGGCATGGATCGACAGCGGTGAGACTTTCCAGGATTGCATCTTCACTGATGAGTCTACTGTGTCGCTGGAGAGATTTGCAAGATTTGCGTTCCACAAAAAAGGCCGCATAACTTTGAAGCCGCGGCCAAAACACCCTGTGAAGCTGCATGTGTGGGGTGCCATCTCTAGGCGTGGACCGGGATGCAATGTCGTCTTTGAAGGTACAATTTCTCAAATATAATGCCGCCTAATGCACTGTACTTGACTAGTGTTGCCTTACCGTATGCACTGTACTGTACTATTGAGCACTTTTCTTTTCTTGCTATAGGAATCATGAATAAAGATTTCTTCCAAGACAACATTGTGCCCGTGATAGTGCGATACATCACACACGACTTTCCCAATGGTCATCGCTTTTACCAGGACAATGATCCCAAGCACACCGCGTCGACGGCGCATATCCTTGAGCGCGGCATCAACTGGGTGAAGACGCCAGCGGAGTAAGTGCAGTAGACCGTGTCCCATTTATGTTCCCCACTGTTTGTACTGTGTACTGTATCTCTTAAACTAATTGTCCTTTCTTTCCAAACACAGATCGCCAGACTTCAATCCGATCGAAATGGTCTGGCATCAGCTGAAGGACCACATCCGTAAAGTGGCGAAACCCTCCAAGAAGGACGAGTTGTATAAAGCCATAATGAGTTTTTGGAACGATGTACTCACCGAGGAACGATGCAATAAATATATAGACCATATTGCCACTGTGTTGCACATTGTCATCGCGCGCAATGGACAAGCATCAGGAAAGTAGTACAGTGCTGTAGTATTGTAAAGTAGGTACAGTATGATACAGGTAAGTATGGCACAGATTTTAGCTTTCCCAATAGTCAGAGTATACAGTAGTTCCAGTATACAGTACAGTAGACTAGTTTGACATACTACAGTAAGTGCCTACTAACTGCTCCATTTTTTTCTTTCCAGAGAAAGCTGCACCAGCCACCTTCTGTACAGTAGTTCTACCATAATACAGTACGCACATACAGTACAGTACAGTAACTGAACAAAGTTTTTGTTTTCTTGTCGTTCCAGGAAAAAGGGTGCACCAGGGGGGAGGGGGGGCCTTGTGTTCGTCAAATCTGCTTGTGCAGTCAAATGTACAGTATATAAACAGCAGTAATGATGTACACAAAACCTCTCCTCTCTCAATGAACTACTGTACCGCAGACACAATGAGGATACTGTTACAGTATGAAGGGAAAAAGAACAGGATGGGTTATTTAACATTACAGTATACTGTGCAATATTTATACTGTATATTTATATATACTGTATTTTTATTCTAAAGGTATTCGAGAATGTACTCTACTAGATGAGGACCTGGTGACTTTCAACCCTCTCAGACACACAGAAAGGATTATTTCACATCACTGTATATTTATCCTGTATATTTTCAGTAATTTAGAAGCAGTGGCTGTTCTGAACAGCCCAGGGCCAGATTAACAAAACAATGGCTTGGATTGGATTAGCCAGACGATTGATGCTTGGCCAGGGAGGGATTAAAAACTCTAAGGGAGGGGGTGGGTGGTGTAGCTGTAGGATTGTACTGTGTCAGTATTTCCAACGCCAGGTCACCCTAATAATTGCATGAATAAACCCCCAAAGACAAGGCCCAAATATACTAGTACAGTATACTGTACAGTACTGTAAAGTATGTATTATTGTGTGTTGATGTTTTGAATTGCTGTTAACTTGAAAAGTTTCACCATTGTATTGTACTGTATTTGTAAATAAAAGTATTTTGTGGCGACTTTAGCAATAAAAGAACTGGTTAATTTATCTCACATAAAGTACGTGAATACGACCGCAATCACCATTGTACAGTAAATGGGTGCATAGGATGGAACGACAGGTGCTAAAGGGGTATAAATATGATACTGTATTTATCAGTATTGATCAAAGAGAGTTGATCAGAAGGATTCCCCTTATAAAGTATACAGCACTCTATTGTCATTCATACAGTACAGTATACTGTAGTAAAAGGTAGACAACACATGGTCTTGCAGTACAGTATACTGTATTACTAAAAATCTGTCAGGTTGACCAGAATCACTGCGGATATCGGAAAATAATACAATTTTATTAATTCTACGTACTGTATATAAGGGGAATCCTTCTGATCAACTCTCTTTGATCAACACTGATAAATACAGTAATTTATCTCACACTCAGTACTACAAACTGCTTTTTGCTTGCAATAAACAAACAAACAGGGAAGCGCTATACTGTATGAGTTAGGATCAGGCCCAGCAGCCACTTTATGTTGAAAACCACATACAGTATGAAATGAGCATAAATTTGCATGAATAATTACACAAAAATATATAAAATAAATAGCACAAGTCTCTGACAGAGAGAAATTGTCCAGGTGGTGTGGATACAGGTTAATGCCCCTGTCTGATAGGACAGACTCGGGCAAGAATGGCCTGTGAGAGGTGAATATCCAGAATGGTAGCTGGGATGGAAAGCGCTACCAACTGTGCAGGTATTGAAGTGTGTAGAAATGGGAAGGTGCCGTAGGCATCAAATGTGGAAAGCGCTCACCCAGACTTCATACTGTACACTTTGCGCTTTTTGCTTGCAGACTGCAAAGCCGCAAGACCAGCAACATTGTAAAAAAAGAGCAAAAAAAGAGCAATGAGCGCGAAATTGGCGTGGGAACTTCTGTTCTAGGGCCCCTAGAAATAATATTCTTTATTTTATTTATAAACTCACATTTATATATAAAGTATATATTTATTTCTCTTCATGTATTTATTTAGATTTATTTATTAATTGTGGAGCTGCTGTGCGTGAGGGGCCATGGCCAGGATGGGGGGGGGGGGGGGTAACGGTACAGTATGTGGGTAGGGGGTGAGGGTGGTTAGACCTCACACTACATTATGCACATTGGGCCCCCCCCCTCCCCATATTTACATACTGTACACTGCACGACATCAATGCAGGGAGGGTTTACCAATGCAGGGAGGGTTTACCAATGCAGGGAGGGTTTACCAATGCAGGGAGGGTTTACCAATGCAGGTAAGGCTTTAGGCCTTTATATCTCTCTCCCTTCAGTGTAATCTGCTTAACAGAAACATTAGGGGGGAAGGGGCTTTAGGCCTTTATATCTCTCTCCCTTCATTGTAATCTGCTTAACAGAAACATTAGGGGGGAAGGGGCTTTAGGCCTTTATATCTCTCTCCCTTCATTGTAATCTGCTTAACAGAAACATTAGGGGGGAAGGGGCTTTAGGCCTTTATATCTCCCTCCCTTCATTGTAATCTGCTTAACAGAAACATTAGGGGGGAAGGGGCTTTAGGCCTTTATATCTCTCTCCCTTCAGTGTAATCTGCTTAACAGAAACATTAGGGGGGAGGGGGCTTTAAACAATGCTGTGTATAATGTATAATGTATAAGGTTTTTTACAATTAGATAGATGTAATCCTTGGTATTGTAAGGGTTAGTTTGGTTTTAAATTGTCTTTTCTGGTTGGTACTTACAGTATATATTGATTTTGGTTTACTTGATTGGTTAAAATACTGTAGTTGACTTGTTTGGAAGTGTTTGTACAGTATTTACTGGTAGAGTAGCTTGCAATTATATTGTTAACATTCATTTGCAGAATGTACAGTACTGTATATGGTGCATAGATTTAATGCTATGCATCATTTACAGTATACAATGTACTTTAAATGCAATGTACTGTGTGGATTGTAATGTTATGTTTTATACTGTATGCTATTCATTAACTTCATTGCTCTACACATCTAGGGATTTCATTCCACCTTACCACCTTTCCTACACATGATTTGTGCTGTAGGCATTGGTTATATCACTGTCTGCTAATGCAGATGTGTGATGCTTTGAGACTGTCATTTATACTTTGACAAGTCTACCTTTTGGTGTGTAGTGTGCATTATCCTTAGCGTTGTATACTGTAGGTGCCTTTGAACCCAGTAACCTATTGTGATTCACTTTGATTCTCCCTAGTGTTTTTTGAGTCACTATCCTTTTCATGTTTAGGGTCGACAGTGTGTGTCGTTCCCTAGTGCTGTTCATTAGTGTTTAAGGGTCCATGCCTCTTTTTTAAGTGTTTTTAAATCATGTACTGTTTATTCATCCCTTTTTGCACTGTGTCAAATAAATAAACAAATATATCAATTGCATACCTGAGTGCTCCCATACGGGTTACTTTTTTCTCTTTTCACTCACATACAGTATGTATGTATATATATATATATATATATATATATATATATATACTGTATATACTGTATATATATATATATATATATATATATATACAAATATAGCTGTATGATATATATATATATATATATATATATATATATATATACTGTATATATATATATATATATATATATATATATATATATATATATATATATATATATATATATATATATACACAGTGTATATATGTACAGTATACTGTATATATATATATATACAGTGTATATACTGTACAGTATATATACAAAGTATATACTGTACAGTATATATTTATTTCTCTTCATGTCTTTATTTATTTATTTATTTAGATTTATTTATTAATTGTGGGGCTGCTGTGCGTGAATTTTTTTTTATTGGGGGTGAGGGGGGTGTTTGGCCCTTGGTGTGAGTTTACGACTTGCAGCAGCAGCAGCAGCACAATTAATAAATAAATCTAAATAAATAAATAAATGACAATAAATACATTTGAAATACATTTTTATTGATAGTGTACATGTGCAGGGGGTCTCCAGAGCAGAAGCGCACAGGTTTCAGGTCTGGGGACCCCGTGCCCCCCGAGATACAGGCCCCTTTAGGGGGTGCGGGTATCCCTCTGCTCTGCTTGGTTTACAGGCCGCGATCACGTGATCGGGACCTTTAAACGCAGAGCACTCAGCAATCAGAAACACAGGCCAGGCAGATTTAACACACACACACAATAGGGGGAGGTTTTTTTACATAGCTTGCAGGGAAGCTTAACGCACACACACAAGAGGGGGATAGGGGGAGGGGTTTTTACATAGATTAGAGAGAAGGCAGGGCGTTTTAAAAGCGAGAATAGGGGGAGGGGGTTTTACATAGATTAGAGAGAAGGCAGGGAGTTTTAACACAGACGTGAAAAATATGTATTGAATGTATTAATTGTTTATTATGCCTTAACCCCTTCATTGCCTTAGCGGCTATCCGCTATGGTAATGACGCAGCATTTTCCGTATTTTTAATAATATTGATCAGGAGCAGGGGGGGGGGGGGGTTCCCTGAGCATTAATTTCTGGCTCAGGGAACCCCCTGCTCACTTTACAATATTATTAAAATAATGCTTCTTTACCATAGCGCATAGACACTAAGGTAAAGAACGAGTGTTTATTTATACTGTATATTGTATGTGTTTTATTGATAGTGTACATGTGCAGAGGGTCTCCAGAGCAGAAGCGCACAGGTTTCAGGTCTGGGGACCCCGTGCCCCCCGAGATACAGGCCCCTTTAGGGGGTGCCGGTATCCCTCTGCTCTGCTTGGTTTACAGGCCGCGGTCACGTGATCGGGATCTTTAAACGCAGAGGGATACCGGCACCCCCTAAAGGGGCCTGTATCTCGGGGGGCACGGGGTCCCCAGACCTAAAACCAACGCGGTTCAGCTCCGCAGACCCCCTGCACATCTACACTATCAATAAAAATGTATTTCAAATGTATTTATTGTCATTTATTTATTTATTTTTTGGCGGCTGCTGTGTGTATTTTATTGTTGTGGGTTGCGGGAGGGTGGGTGAATGGGGTATTCGCCCCAACGATGGTTGGGGAGGGCTTGCGGGGGGTGGGGGGGTAGCAGGAGGGCTTAACCCCTTCATGACCGTAGCGGTATTAACTGCTACGGTCGTGAAGGGGTTAAGTGCACCCGCTACCCCCCCCCCCCCTCCCGCAAGTCCTAAACTCACACCAAGGGCCAAATACCCCCCTCACCAATCCCCACTACACACAATAAAGCGGGCACGGTGGGTTAACCCCTTCATTGCCTTAGCGGCTATCCGCTATGGTAATGACGCAGCATTTTCCGTATTTTTAATAATATTGATCAGGAGCAGGGGGGGGGGGGTTCCCTGAGCATTAAATTCTGGCTCAGGGAACCCCCTGCTCACTTTACAATATTATTAAAATAATGCTTCTTTACCATAGCGCATAGACGCTAAGGTAAAGAACGAGTGTTTATTTATACTGTATATTGTATGTGTTTTATTGATAGTGTACATGTGCAGAGGGTCTCCAGAGCAGAAGCGCACAGGTTTCAGGTCTGGGGACCCCGTGCCCCCCGAGATACAGGCCCCTTTAGGGGGTGCCGGTATCCCTCTGCTCTGCTTGGTTTACAGGCCGCGGTCACGTGATCGGGATTTTTAAACGCAGAGGGATACCGGCACCCCCTAAAGGGGCCTGTATCTCGGGGGGCACGGGGTCCCCAGACCTAAAACCAACGCGGTTCAGCTCCGCAGACCCCCTGCACATCTACACTATCAATAAAAATGTATTTCAAATGTATTTATTGTCATTTATTTATTTATTTTTTGGCGGCTGCTGTGTGTATTTTTTTAATAATATTGATCAGGAGCAGTGGGGGGGGGGGGGGGCTCCCTGAGCATTAATTTCTGGCTCAGGGAGCCCCCTGCTCACTGTACAATATTATTAAATCTCTCTCTGCTGCAAACACATCTCGCCCCCAGTACAGTATGTGCAGTAATTTACTGAACATGTACTGTAGAATAAGTGCATAGTTTTATTTATTCGGGTTTATTACACAGTATACTGTTCGGCTGGAAAACATCAGCATACTGTACAGCACAATATTACTGTATCCATCGAAATCCCCCCATTAGCCGTTTTCTTTTCTTTTCTGAGGAAAAACAAAATGAAAAGTTTTAATGTACAGTAATGGTCAGCCCCCTAAAGAAGTACCCAGCCAGCCCCACCAAAATAATAGTACTCACCATACTGTATTACTGAATTTCCCATTCAGCTTGCGCCGGCGTCGGCCCACTTCCAGCCCAGCTTTCATCATCACCCACGTCGATAGTTTGCAGAGGGACTAGCCCACCTGTAGTCAGCGGGAAATCACTTAGGTACATGCAAGCTTCATCAAAACTGGCTGCGAAATCCATCTCAGAGTTGTCACCGATGGAGATGGCATCATGATAAGCTGGTGCTGCTGCTGGTTCTGGTTCTGGTTCTGGCGCATTGCTTGGCAGGGACTGTCGCTTCTTATTTCGTTTTAACACGACCCTTCGCCTTTTGCCGCCTCCATTATCATAGATACAGGAAAAACCCGGTGCCACACACCAATACCCTCCAACAAATTGGGGCTCAATACGGTGAAAACAGGGGTCACTACATAACCTTTTCCTTATTGCGCGCTTCCACAAATGAGGAGTTGGCGAAAATCTGTAAAAGTCATAATTTTCGATAAAATACTGATAAATTTGAACAACTGTTGCCATCTTATCCTCTGTTGCATTAATAGCGGCCCATATCAAATAAGCATAACTTCTGTCAGGTTTTTGGAAAGCGGGCTCCACTTGAACACTCATGTCTCTGTAGAATAGTGTAAGCGAAAATGATCTTTGTCTTTATTTAATACAGTACTGTATGTAAAGCCTAAATTGATACATTTTTTGCAACTCTTCCTTCAGTCTCAAGGACAAGTTACAATACTGTAGCATACTGTACTGGGATAAAGTATCTTTTTTGGTATAGTAAACGAAACAACTTGCAAAGTCCACACATTACTTAAGTCATGAGTTTATGCCATCTGGTGGACAAATGAAACATTGCCGCCTAGTAAATTCTTCTGGTTATCATGAGTTTATGCCATCTGGTGGACAAACGAAACATTGCCGCCTAGTAAATTCTTCTGTTATCATTTAACAGATCAGATCCCCCGTCAGCCAGGCATGAACCGTGGCTGGGAAGGCAAACGCAACGCAGCATGCAAGAGGTGAGCAGCGGCGGATTCAAAGTATCTGCCAGGTACAAATCGGGCATTTGCTCGAATAAAGTGTGTCGGTGCAGTATATCTTAACTGTCCTATACTACACCGAAATAACCTATACTGCTTTCTTCTAGATCTGACTCAAGCTTCACACGGAAGACATCGGAATCCCCCCTAACCGAGAAGACAGGTAGGGAACACCTAACATTGCGGGAATGAGGTACCTGGACATTGAGGGACTGCGGATCAGGTAAGATCCCAGGCGGGATTGCTGCTTTAGATTTTGTGACGCGGGGGCATCCAGGCACTGGTTATGGGGTTCAGGAACATTTACACACACACACACACACACACACACACACACACACACACACACACACACACACACACACACACACACACACACACACACACACACACACACACACACACACACACGTAACAAGGACTAATTGTAGTATAATGTAATACAATAAATAAATTAATGTCAAAAACGAATGTTGTTCTTACTATGAATTTATTCATTTTTTTTTTAAAGTGGACCTGGGGGCGGGACTAGGGCGGGGTTGGGGGTGGTACTAGGTGGCGAGTAAATTTTTTGGTTGGGCGAGTAGATTTTTGGGTGATTTGTCGAACACTGTATATATATATATAAATGTAACCATGCTGTAAAATGGCTGCAGTCATCTCTCCTGCTGACAGTAAGGCCTGGTAAGTTATGGGCATGCCAGCAGTAATTATGGAGATTTGCCCTCACACCCTGGTGAGGTGCCCTATGTATGGATGGGAGTGGTCACAGGCTCTGACTCCATGGTTGGTGATGTCAGAGGTGTGTCAGCCTCCAGAGCATACATAAGGCACAGCACTGAGCCAAAAGTTAGTTGTTGCTGAGTTGTTAGAGTGAGTTCCTGTTGCTGTGCTGCCTCTGTCAGTAAGAGGCACATGGAGGTCTGCAACATTGTTGCGGTAGTCTGATGCAGAGCTGTGAGTCTGGAAGCAGACAAAGCAGACAAAGCAGACAGAGAAAAGCTGTTGGTGGCTGATGTAAGAACTATGAGACAAGGAGCAAGTCTGAGTGCAGGCTTGGGAGGAGACAGCTTATAAGACTGTGACCAGGGACCTGGCACAGGGATATCTCCCTGAAGGGGAGATAGGGAACCCACCAATTAAGACAAGGACATACCTTTCAAAGGGAAGCACTAATGATTATTTGTGGCTAAAGAGACTACTGCGAGGGGCAGCTAGCCCACCTCAAGCAATAAAGATGCATCTGATCAAAGACACCCTCATGTGTGAGTCTGGGATTACTCTGCAGAGGGAGGCACCACAGAGGAGTTCCTCATCAGAACCATCCCCATGCGGACGCAGGGATCCTGATGAGGTGGAGGCGCTGCACTGGATCTAGGTAGGACTCAAGCCCACTACCTCAGCTGCCTGTCTGGACGGGTCCTCCCCATACACCATCATGCGGGAGACTCAGGAGTCCTGTAGCCAACAGGTGCACCACCAGACACTACACCGTAATGGGGACTGGTTAGACCACAGGGGCCAATATGAGATTGGGGGGGTCAGGCCAGTCCACATAATTAGTGATGTCAGAGTTGTGTCAGCCCCCAGAGGATACATAAGGCACAGCACTGAGCAAAAGTTAGTTCTGTCTAGTCTAGAAGTTATCAGAGGAAGATCAGAGTTAGGGTATTATAAGGACTATGAGACTGTGACCAGGGACCTGGCACAGGTGAAGTATCCCTGCGGGGATAGGGAATCCCTACATTAGGAGGACACACCTTTCAAAGGGAAGTGCGGTGAACAATGGAGGGCTGAATACACCCCATTGTGGAGGGCAGCTGGCCCACCGTACAAATAAAGCATGTTTTTGATTAACAACACTCTCGTGTGCAAGTGTGGAGTTATTGCACGGAGAGGGGCACCACAGAGGAGTTCCTCGCCAGGGCCATCCCCGAGTGACCGAAGGGACCCTGGTGAGGTGGAGGCGCTGCACTGGATCTAGGTAGGACTCATCACAGTACCTCAGCTGCCTGTCTGGGTTGGCAAATCCCCACACACCATCATGCGGGAGACTCAGGAGTCCTGTTGCCAACAGGTGCACCACCAGACACTACACCGTAATGGGGACTGTTTAGACCACAGGGGCCAATATGAGATTGGGGGGGTCAGACCAGTTCACAAAAACCGTTACATTTGGAGGCGAGCTGCTGAGATACCAGACCTGTCAACAGGACAGGCTTTCGCTAGGCACACTGGGAAACAGGGAGAAGTGTCTGCTGCTACTTTGTGCTGCGTTGGGATGGACCTAGGGGCGGTCAAGTGGGCTGATGGTGTGTGTCAGTTCGCAGGGACAACCTAGGGGCCTGAAAGGAGTTGGGGGTTTGGAGCCGGGCTATAGCTGTCCTAGTCACCTTGAGGTAGTGCTAGTTGGTAGGATGCCAGAAGGGATAGCCTGTTAACGTGGTCAGGAATCCTGGAGAGGGTCTGCGCTAGGCTAACCAAGACAGGTAGACGCCCAAGTACTGCATGGGAGCCCCAGAGTACTCTAGCTCATTCCAGACCTCTTACCGTAGGGAGCACAGACTGGGAGGAAGGAGATACAGCAGACACTGAGAGAGTGAGCCTAGCCTGAGGTAGTGCAACATGAGTCCAGCCTACATTAGGTACACATGTGGTGGTGCATCAGAGACATCTTTATTGTTCCGGTGTGGTGGCTGCCCCGCAGAGAGGAGCCCCCATGTACGATAACTGTTACGCAAGAATGGAGGATCCGCGCGGTGCGGATAGTCCAAAATGGCGACCGGAGGTTAATGGGGAAAGCACACGTGGCATGCACCCCACTGAAGAGCAAGCTGTTGCTGAACTGTCTTTTTCAAGTCTGCTCTGGAGTGGAGCGAAAGCTGTGGCCGCACCGTTCTGGTCCTGCCTAGGACAACGGGGGCTGCCCTGGAGGACTGTGGAGAGGACATTGAAATTGTGTGGGATGGAAAGGACTTACAAAATGGTGGCTCCCGCTTCTCTGGGAGACCGCGTGGGCCGATGGCAGACTATTCTGCGGATGCACAAATTACTAAGAATTGGCCCGAAGTGGCGCCAACTGGAGAGCCCCACCCGCGTGGGGGGTATGGCACGAAAGCTGCGGCCGCGCCTTCACGGACAGAGAATCGCTCAGCCCCAGTGCTGAGCCAACCACTTAGCCTTTGGGACCCTCCTCTAATATCCACCAGGGGGAGTGGTTTCCAGCTATGCCCCGTGGGCCCAGGAGCTGGTGCGCTGCCGGTACCACTACCAAAAGAAGTTCCGGCAGCGGAAATTGGGTGCAACAAAGAAGGATACTTTGCACGCAAGGCAGCTGCGAGGAAGCGGTTGGAATTGGCGGCAACAGCAGAGTCCCACCCTGTTGGGGAAAAACGAGCGAAAGCTGTGGTCGCGCCCTCTAGGACTGAGAGAGGCGCGGCCTTAATTAAAGGACATCCTATTCCCTTGTGGGACCCGCCCATAATTGCTACCACTGGGGGCGGATTCCAACTGTGTCAGAGGAGGGAGGAGCTAAACCAAGGAGTGGCTGACCATTCAACCTCATTTGGTCACTCGTGCGGAACCAGCTTCCAGGACAGACCACTATTGCGAGTAGCTCCTACCAAGAATATGGCCTGCTCCCCGGATGCAAACCGGATGGTTTCGACCCAACCCTACGCGATACCCGGCGGGGTGTTAGTGATACGTGTGGGGGGCGTGGAGACAGTAGTAGGCCTCTGCCTACAATGCCGGCTGCCCGGCGGCGCCATGGGCACGGCCGCGCGCTGTCCCCAGTGTGCCACACAATATCTGTGGCCCATGCCTACCTTCGTGCCCATACAGAACAATGATCCTGGGGGGAATACTGCTATGCTGTCCGGCGAGTTTCCCGGTGCGCTATGGACTAAAAGTACAGACCCTGAGGAGTGTGACGTGGTCGGTTTGGCAACCGACCGTGAGAAGAGAAGGCGGTCACCGCGCTCGGTGACCCCAAGTACGCTAAGTGCGGACCCCTCGGATGAGGGACGCAAAGAGCCAGTGAGTACCCTGGTCTGGCCGGTGGCAGTGCCCGGTGGGGGAAACGGGACCCAACGGCCACTTACCGGCAGCGACAGTGGGCGGAGTTGGGTGTCCCCGGTGGAGCCGAAACCGGAGATGCGGAGACCCGCTGTCGTCGGGACCGGCGGGTCCAGTGGCCATGGACGATCCACGCCCAACTGCGGACTGGTAAGGATAGCCCTTGTCCTTGCCAGGCTCCGATGCCATCGCCCGAGGAAGAGAGGCCGTGCCAGGCCCGGACGGCGCACGTGGACACGGAGGAACTTCCGGACCTGATCGTGGTAGAAGAGATCCCGCATGGGGGTCCATCCCAAGATGGCGACGCTTCCGGTTCCAGTGACGACGGCGTTTCCGGTAGAGGCAGCGGAACCAGTGGGAGCAGAGAACACGCAGCTCAGCGATCGGGTGGTGGTTCCCGATCGAATAAGAAAAACCAGAGTACGCGGAGGCCGGAGAGGGGTGAGACGCCACCGGCGATACCACTGTCCAGTGGTACGGGACAATCTCAGGAAGGCGAGCGGGTCGGAACCCCGCGGCTTCCGACTGCCTACCCCTATGCCCGACCCCATGCCCTAGCTAAGGCCCCTGTCCCAGTCACCTGTTCACGGGGATCATCCTCTAGCTTGGGGGTGTCGGACGGGTCTTTGGGGGTTGGAGAGAACCGGACTGGGGATAGAACGAGTAATTTCGATTCCGGGGAGGGATCCCGGGGAGGAGGACAATTGGGACGGGTATCTAAGTCCCGGTGGGTGCCGGAGGAGGAGGATATACTCTCTGTTGAGGCCCCGAAACATGAGAGGTGGTTCAGGCCTCGTTCTGCAGAGACTTCTGGGGTGTGCTCCTGGGGAGGTTCCGACGAGGGGGACTCTCAGGAGTGGAATGAGAAACCTAAGGAGACCCGTTGGTGGGCACCCTTATTCGAGGGGTATGTGGGTTGGATGGACCGCACGCGGTTTTTGCTACGCAAAGATGATGTGGTAGATTACTGGTGGGCTAGGGGAGAGTTCACGCCCGCAGAACGAAAGAAAGAAATGAAATATCGGTGGCTCATGATAGACCGAAACGAAATCGAACCCATGGGCCCCGGTATATTAACCGACCCCGTAGATCCGGACGAGCCCCTATCATGGGTGTTACCAGGGAAAGCAGGGAACGCCAACCTAAGTAGGAGTAGTAGGGCGGAAAGGGCGATCATTGCAAAGTACAAGTACTCTCATGGGTTGGAGTACCCATACGTTCCTGAACCCCTCATGGAGGAGATCGAGGAGAACAGGGACAAGTGGCTAAGGGAGACCATTGAGGAGTACATGGTTAACAAAGGGGGTGCCATTGCGGGTAACAAGGCAGAAGAGAGGATAGAGCACCTTATAAGGGTTTGGAGCATTGGGAGGAGCGTGTACAAGCATAGGGTAGAATACAGGCCTGAGAGGGGGTCGCAGTGTAGCTACCATGTGACTGTCCAAGACATGGGGGGTCGAGAGGTAAAGAAACCGGACCCAAGACACTATTATTAGGAGGTACTAGTGGCATTACACGGGCTCATGGCTGCTGGTCGGGGCGTGCTTGGCGTGATGTGTACTGTTTCCTTGTGTTATTATGAACCTGTGTGATGTTCTAATAATGATGTTCCATTTTACAGTGCTTCCTGACGAAAGGTGTTCAAATTTAGGTCCCAGCCGGGGTCGGTGGGATTCACCAGGGGGAGAATGTAACCATGCTGTAAAATGGCTGCAGTCATCTCTCCTGCTGACAGTAAGGCCTGGTAAGTTATGGGCATGCCAGCAGTAATTATGGAGGTTTGCCCTCACATCCTGGCGAGGTGCCCTATGTATGGATGGGAGTGGTCACAGGCTCTGACTCCCTGGTTGGTGATGTCAGAGTTGTGTCAGCCCCCAGAGGATACATAAGGCACAGCACTGAGCAAAAGTTAGTTCTGTCTAGTCTAGAAGTTATTTAAAACCAGAGACATAACATAAAACACAGACAAAGCTCAATGCACATCCAGAAAAACTTATATACGGTACAGTGCCTAAATATACATGTATAAATAACTAATAAATAAAATGGTCTTTTAGTTTAACATTTTGGCCAAATTGTTGTAAGCCCTTGAGCCAAACTTCACGGCAGACCACGTTTCAAGGGTCCCTACACTAATATAAATTCTTAATAACCTGTGCATTGCCAGGAAGAATGATTTATAATAAATCTGTCAATATAAGTTGCAAAAGTTCTAAGTCTGATTGAAGCTTTTATTAACCTGTACATTACCAGGAAAAGCACTCTGTAATAGATTTGTCACAATCACACTGCATGCAGGCAAGTTCCCCTGATAGTTGGAGATGCCATGGAGTGAGCTTTTAACCATTTAAATGTGGGAGGGAGTGAGCTTCAATTGGATAGGAGGTTGCCACCTCCAAAACAGCCAAGACTAGCTGCACAAGAATTATAAAACATACAGAACACCTACAAGCTCAAATTGAACCCCCAAAATACCCACAACATATATATAAGCATATAAGTTTCACAGAGGAGTGCTACTGAGCATGGCAATATATATTTAAAACCAGAGACATAACATAAAACACAGACAAAGCTCAATGCACATCCAGAAAAACTTATATACGGTACAGTGCCTAAATATACATGTATAAATAACTAATAAATAAAATGGTCTTTTAGTTTAACATTTTGGCCAAATTGTTGTAAGCCCTTGAGCCAAACTTCACGGCAGACCAAATTTAGGTCCCATCCGGGGTCGGTGGGATTCACCAGGGGGAGAATGTAACCATGCTGTAAAATGGCTGCAGTCATCTCTCCTGCTGACAGTAAGGCCTGGTAAGTTATGGGCATGCCAGCAGTAATTATGGAGGTTTGCCCTCACATCCTGGTGAGGTGCCCTATGTATGGATGGGAGTGGTCACAGGCTCTGACTCCCTGGTTGGTGATGTCAGAGTTGTGTCAGCCCCCAGAGGATACATAAGGCACAGCACTGAGCAAAAGTTAGTTCTGTCTAGTCTAGAAGTTATCAGAGGAAGATCAGAGTTAGGGTATTATAAGGACTATGAGACTGTGACCAGGGACCTGGCACAGGTGAAGTATCCCTGCGGGGATAGGGAATCCCTACATTAGGAGGACACACCTTTCAAAGGGAAGTGCGGTGAACAATGGAGGGCTGAATACACCCCATTGTGGAGGGCAGCTGGCCCACCGTACAAATAAAGCATGTTCCTGATTAACAACACTCTCGTGTGCAAGTGTGGAGTTATTGCACGGAGAGGGGCACCACAGAGGAGTTCCTCGCCAGGACCATCCCCGAGTGACCGAAGGGACCCTGATGAGGTGGAGGCGCTGCACTGGATCTAGGTAGGACTCATCACACTACCTCAGCTGCCTCTCTGGGTTGGCAAATCCCCACACACCATCATGCGGGAGACTCAGGAGTCCTGTTGCCAACAGGTGCACCACCAGAAACTACACCGTAATGGGACTGGTTAGACCACAGGGGCCAATATGAGATTGGGGGGGTCAGACCGGTTCACAAAAACCGTTACATACATATATATATATATATATATACAAAACAAGCAGTCAGCACTGTAATGTAGGGCAAAAGGCAGTTGCTAGTCCCATAGGAATCCACATAGCATATGAACCAGCCCAAAGACCAGTAAAGAGACAGCAACCAGCAAGGAGTAATCCAAAATAAACTGTATTGAAGCAAACAGTTACACGAAAGCCAACGTTTCGGTCTCACAGGGAGACCTTCCTCAGGGCAGTGATTTATATTGATCAAATTTGTTTGGGAGACTGCTGGGTGCGAACGAGAGGCCCTTGGCTAGAAGTGATATTTGATTAGTAGACAATATAAATGATGATAAATTAAAAATACCATGACTTTCTGGATTGCTGATCTCTTTCTTTCTTTGTTGGCGCCTCCCTCCTCGGATTCCTCGCTGTCTCTCTTCTTTCGCTGTGGTGTGAACGCTTGATATGATGGTTGGCGATCCCACAGTGGATAGGTTTTCCCTTTCTCCCGGGTTTCTTGTTGTGTTACCAATTCTAAAAAAGAAGCAGTATGTGATTGTTTAGTTACTACAGATTCAGAATTACAGTAGATTTAGAGTTATCTCTTGTTGGAACTTTTGGTATGGCTCCCTTATCTTTAGCCTGTTCTTTTTTGTCTTCCACTGTTTGATCTTGATTTTGTATTGTTTTCTCATCCTGTAATGCAGGGCTGCACAACACGCGGCCCGCCTGGCCTCTCTGTGTGGCCCTCGTTGAGATTTAAAAAAAAAAAAAAAAACTTTGAAAAAAAAAATGGCGCCGATTCCCTGCGGTCCCGGCACGCATGCGCTAGGCCCGCTCCGCCCCCCCCCCTTCCCTGCTCCCAATGTGGGGCAGAAGGGGAAGCAACACGCAGCTCCTCTGCGGGCCCGCTCCCCCCCCTGCTCCCAACGTGGGGCGGAAGGAGAAGCAACACACAGCTCCTCTGCGGGCCTGCTCCCCCCCCCTGCTCCCAACGTGGGGCGGAAGGAGAAGCAACACACAGCTCCTCTGCGGGCCCGCTCCCCCCCCCTGCTCCCAACGTGGGGCGGAAGGAGAAGCAACACACAGCTCCTCTGCGGGCCCGCTCCCCCCCCCTGCTCCCCCCCTGCTCCCCCCCCTGCTCCCCCCCTGCTCCCCCCCCCTGCTCCCCCCCTGCTCCCCCCCCCTGCTCCCCCCCTGCTCCCCCCCTGCTCCCCCCCCCTGCTCCCCCCCTGCTCCCCCCCCCTGCTCCCCCCCTGCTCCCCCCCCCTGCTCCCCCCCTGCTCCCCCCCTGCTCCCCCCCCCTGCTCTCAACGTGGGGCGGAGGGGGAAGCAACACGCAGCTCCTCTGCGGGCCCGCTCCCCCCCCCCTGCTCCCAACGTGGGGCGGAGGGGGAAGTAATAATTAAATAATTCAGCTCCTCCTGCGGCCTGCTTCTCACCGCTTCCCTCCGCGGCCAGCTTCTCGCGTCCCCCACGAGCTCACCTCCCGTGCCCTCCTCCCCCCCCTCCCACGCCCCCAAGCCCACCTCCCGTCCCAGGCAGCTGCCGCAGGGATATCGGGGGCAGGAGGAGCAAGCGTCCGGCGGCAACCTGCACCCACCCGGGTCAAGGTAAGTCACTGTTACTGTTAGTCACTGTCACCCAAGTCACTGTCACCCAAGTCACTGTCACCCACCCACCCAGTCACTGTCACCCACCCACCCAGTCACTGTCAAGTGTCACTGTCACCCACCCAGTCACTGTCAAGTCACTGTCACCCAGTCACTGTCACCCAGTCACTGTCACCCACCCACCCAGTCACTGTCACCCACCCATCAAGTCACTGTCAAGTCACTGTCACCCACCCACCCAGTCACTGTCACCCACCCACCCAGTCACTGTCACCCACCCAGTCACTGTCACCCACCCAGTCACTGTCACCCACCCAGTCACTGTCACCCACCCACCCAGTCACTGTCACCCACCAGTCACTGTCACCCACCCACCCAGTCACTGTCACCCACCCAGTCACTGTCACCCACCCAGTCACTGTCACCCACCCACCCAGTCACTGTCACCCACCCACCCAGTCACTGTCACCCACCCACCCAGTCACTGTCACCCACCCACCCAGTCACTGTCACCCACCCAGTCACTGTCACCCACCCAGTCACTGTCACCCACCCACCCAGTCACTGTCACCCACCCACCCAGTCACTGTCACCCACCCAGTCACTGTCACCCACCCAGTCACTGTCACCCACCCAGTCACTGTCAAGTCACTGTCAGTGTCACTGTCACCCACCCACCCAGTCACCCACCCAGTCACTGTGTCCCACCCAGTCACTGTGTCCCACCCAGTCACTGTGTCCCACCCAGTCACTGTGTCCCACCCCGTCACTGTCACCCACCCACCCAGTCACTGTCAAAGGTCACCCACCCACGGTCACTGTCACCCACCCAGTCACTGTCACCCACCCAGTCACTGTCACCCACCCATCCACCCAGTCACTGTCACCCACCCACCCAGTCACTGTCACCCACCCATCCACCCAGTCACTGTCACCCACCCAGTCACTGTCACCCACCCACCCAGTCACTGTCACCCACCCACCCAGTCACTGTCACCCACCCACCCAGTCACTGTCACCCACCCACCCAGTCACTGTGTCCCACCCAGTCACTGTGTCCCACCCAGTCACTGTGTCCCACCCAGTCACTGTCACCCAGTCACTGTCACCCAGTCACTGTCACCCACCCAAGGGGGGAGAGTGATGTGAGGTGCAAGGGGGGGAGAGGGATGTGAGGTGCAAGGGGGGGGAGAGGGATGTGAGGTGCAAGGGGGGGAGAGGGATGTGAGGTACAAGGGGGGGAGAGGGATGTGAGGTGCAAGGGGGGGAGAGGGATGTGAGGTTCAGGGGGGGAGAGGGATGTGAGGTTCAAGGGGGGAGAGGGATGTGAGGTGCAAGGGGGGAGAGGGATGTGAGGTGCAAGGGGGGAGAGGGATGTGAGGTTCAGGGGGGAGAGGGATGTAAGGTGCAAGGGGGGAGAGGGATGTGAGGTGCAAGGGGGGAGAGGGATGTGAGGTGCAAGGGGGGAGAGGGATGTGAGGTGCAAGGGGGGAGAGGGATGTGAGGTGCAAGGGGGGAGAGGGATGTGAGGTGCAAGGGGGGAGAGGGATGTGAGGTGCAAGGGGGGAGAGGGATGTGAGGTGCAAGGGGGAGAGGGATGTGAGGTGCAAGGGGGGAGAGGGATGTGAGGTGCAAGGGGGGAGAGGGATGTGAGGTGCAAGGGGGAGAGGGATGTGAGGTGCAAGGGGGGAGAGGGATGTGAGGTGCAAGGGGGAGAGGGATGTGAGGTGCAAGGGGGGAGAGGGATGTGAGGTGCAAGGGGGCAGAGGGATGTGAGGTGCAAGGGGGCAGAGGGATGTGAGCTGCAGGGGAGAGGGATGTGAGCTGCAGGGGGGGTGGGATGTGAGCTGCACGGGGGGGTGGGATGTGTGTGGTGTGTAGGGGGGTATTGTGTGTTTGATGTGGAGGGGGGTATTGTGTGTTTGATGTGGAGGGGTGTATTGTGTGTGGGTGAGGGGGAGAGATGGGGGTATGAGAGATAGATGGGGAGTATCGCAATGGTTGATAGTGTTGGGTTCTGGGGGAGATATGAAAATGATGATTATAGGTGCTGGAGGAGAGATGATGATGATGATGATGATGATGATGATGATGATGATGATGATGATTTTACCCGTGCGGCCCAATTTATTTTTCCTTGGAGCAGTTCGGCCCTTCGCACTTTACGAGTTGTGCAGGCCTGCTGTAATGCCTCAAATTTATTTTCTACATGACATGCATATTGGAACATAGGCGAAACATTATCCATGGCATGCTCAATTATAGTTTGTCAAGACATTATCTTGAGAAACATAACAAAGACCCTTCTTCATTATCTGTATCAGGATTGGAGCTTATGCCACCTAAACTGCTAAGTGGTGACAGATACAAAAGATTAAACACTCGAGAGACCTATTGGATTTATGTGCTCGACACATTGAGTCCAAAGGGCCTCAATGATTGCATCAATACAAGCACTATAGTGTAGAGAGGTCTCCTTGCTCATATCTCCAACAAATGAGATGAACATGAACATGTTTAGCATGTTCCCTCTGTTTTTTGTCTAGGAGTGACTATGGGAGGCGTTTGGCTGGATTTATCATTTAGTAAATTAAATCACAACTATATTAGTATAATCACATTATCATTAAATAGATATTCATCACATATAGGTTCATTAAATAGATAAAATAAGATTTTTTATACATTATATAAGTTTAATTATTACTTTATGGTTAAATAAATTTAATTCATGATATTCACAATATAAGTACATCACATAAATTAGCACAATACACATAATAGAAAAAATATCTTTATTTGCAAAAAAATGTATAATATGGAATTTAAATCACATATATATAATTTTTCACTATATTTGGTATAGATTATTGTCTGGATTGACTGATGTGGCTTATCCTCTTTCCTTCTTTCTTTGGCGATCCCTCTAATAATTTCAAAAAGAGAAATTTGATTATAATAGAATTTTCTATATTATACGATCCATTTATTGGAGTTTTTTGTATGTCTCTGTTTGGTATGTATCGTGGATTTATTACAACAGGGTATTCATTGGAGAATTATGTTATCCTAGAGTATTGAATTACAGCTAACTAACGATTTATACAGAACAGTATAGTCTCAGTCATTGACGGGGCTTTGTGGCATAGTCCATTTGATGTTTATTTATTTATCATTTATCATTATATATATTTTTTTTATTTTTTTATTTTTATTTTTTACATCAAATTAGGTTCATTATTGGAGTGCTTTGATATCAATCAATGAATATTAATTTGGTAGATTTTGTCTTTATTGTGTCAACTAATAATATTAGAATTGCTCGATTGATCCCACCAGTGTTCCTTAAATTACACATTATTAGGCTTAATCAGAGAGGAACGTTATTTAATGTGAAAACGGCAGGAAAATAGCCACAGAATTGGCGTAACTTATGGGCGTATGCAGAAATTTGCCAAGTATTTCTGGCGACCTGGAACACGCCATATTATAGGGCAGAATGGCGCGTTCCAGCGCTTCGATGCTACTGGCATACCACCCTATCTGAACATGGCGAATTTACCGTTCTCGCCACGTGTTTGGCTAATTTTAAAGTAAACAAACCTGCTGTGGCGGATTTTGTGAATCTCGCCATGTTCTCTGCAGGACAAGCTTCTCTGGTGCGTATTTTCGCCAAAAGATGGCGCTATTTCCCTTCTCTATCCTCTCTGCATAAGCCCCTATATTTGTTAAAGAATAATGGAAATTCTTTTATTGTTTATTTTTCAAATTGCAATTGTTGCTTCATTGAAGTTGAATTGATTAATTACAAATACAGATACATGTTGTTTGTTTGTATTCAATTGAACACCTTGGTAATTTATGTTTAATTTTTTGTTTCTTCTTTTGTTTTATCATTATTATTTGTATTTTCATTTTTATTTATAATTTTATTGGCAATTGTATATTCATAATTGTAAAATGTGATTTGAAAATTCATTATGAAAATGGTAATCTAAAATTAAATATGATATTTGTTTAGAATTATTTATGACTAATAACATTTGAATATCTAATTGTCACATCTATACTATCCCAAAAAGCCTATCTTATAATGATATAAGGAATTATATTTTAATAACTAATAATATTACCAACCATATGAATACATTTATTCAGAATCAAGTATACACCATTCAATTATTAACATATGATTGATAGTTTATTGATGTCTCTGCAATCATATAAAATTAAGATAACATAATCCAATAATTTTACTTTACAAATACATATTTATACAGCTGCAAATGGCTATTAATTTATACTTATAATAAAGTTGCCAATTGAAGATCAATATAGTCATTGAAATACAATGGGATACAATTGATCAAACTGCAGTTGTATATATATATATATATATACTAATAGTCCTAACATGTTTTTGTATAGTTTTATATAGGTATTAACATACTCTGTTTTAATGTTATCTTTCTTTTTGTAATATTGTACAATGTATAGCTTTAAATCTGTTATTTAGCAATTAGTCAGTATTGCACATATTATTGCTGACACAGATTATCTCATTTTTATGATAATGGGGCGCAATTTCATTCACAGACGGCCATTGGTCAAAGATATTCTTAAATAGCAGCCCAATGAGAATACACGTCATCCCCTGATGAAATCCGTTAACGGAAGAAACGCGTAGGGCACGTGGTTTTCTGAAACTACGGTGGCGGACTAAGCTCATACGCCTTCTGCCAGCAAGAGTAAGTCTTTTCCTAAGCCGCACGGACTAATCTACTTACGTGATTGGAACCATAGACTGTCGGTCTGAATTGCCGGAGGGACGATTCTTCGTGGTGCACCGGTAGCAGTGAAGACTGACGTCATGAAACAAGCAGGCGGCGAGCAGATACATGTTGGCATAAGTTTACCCATACAATGCTTTTAATGCATTAACAAATTGTGCGTGTGCATTTGTATTGTCATTCCTTATTAAAAACTTTGTATTTGGATTTTACACATGGATCGGGCGCTTTTTCTCTTTTTTCTCTACTAGATCTGCTGGGAGGTTGCAGACCCCAAAGAAGAAGCAGCCCGGCCGTTTTGAAATTCTTACAAAGAGATTCATCTATAACGTGAAGGAACACAATCATTTTTTTTATCATTTTTTATTGTTTTTTATTCAATATAATTTTTTTTCACAGATTAATTATATATTTTTTAACAATATAGTTTTTTTTATAAATTTTTATTATTCATATATTTAGATTTGTGTTTTTTCAATTATATGTTTTTTTGTTTTTTACATCATTTTGTATTTTTCTATAGTTATTTTTTCACACTCACTTATTAATATTATCACCTGAGTTTCAAATATATATTTTGTTCATTACAATATATAACAAATTATATTTAATATACAGGTCATCTGTGTTAGCAATTTGAACGATCTGTTTGCCACTGGGATATATTGCTGTGAGGCTGGTACACGTGTAGGCGCTGTCAAAAAATATACATTCACAATATATATATATTTTTTTTACCTTAACAGTTCGGTACGCATATTTTGTTTTTTAAACTTAATGCAAATAAGATTGGATTTAAGCTAAATAAAAAAATATTGATCAGCAGAGTATTTCGTTTCCAAATCTAAAAGTGTAAGGAAGCAGATTGGTAAATAATCCCTGATGTTCCATACATATTAATAATCAGTTCTGACCTTAGCCTCCTCAAACTTCTGCTTACAGGTCAGCAATAATTTCACCGGAATGGCTCTGTTTCTCAACCATAGCACCAATTAAAGTATTTGCCATCTCCATATCAGTCCTCAGGTACTCCAAATCATTCCGTAAGAGACGATCTGTCTTCTCCAAAGTTCTGGACTCAGAGTAAGCTGCAAATAGAGACCTCTGAAGCTCAGCGTCATCTTCTATCTCCTGTTCCAATTGTTCCCTGCAGTCTCTGCTGTGTTAATCTTTATGGGAAATTCCCCCTGCGCTGGACCAGGTTTTTGGTTGTCCGCAATCCCAGCTGCACTTGGACTGCGGTCCACTCCTACAAGTGACGCGCAAGGGGAACTTGGATTCCGCTACATCTGTATTTCTTGAGGGGGTCTGTGTGTCTTCCCCTCAAGACATACTGTATGGTCCCTCATGATTAGGTATTTTGTTAATTTTGTAATGATTTGTTTTATTTTTGGGTGTTCTTGTAGGGCAGGGCTGCACAACATACGGCCTGCGGACCACATGCAGCCCGCCGGGGCACCCCGTGTGGCCCGCGACGGATCCCCTTCATCCCCCCTTTCTTCACCCCCCTCGACGCGCTCCAGTAGGAGTGTGCTCCAGCCGTGTCTGTGCGCGCTCTCCCCTGCTCTCCCCTAACCTCCCTTCTCCAGCCCGGGGACGCGCTCTAGCAGTGTAGCGCGACCCGGAACTTCCGGATCTGCTGCTAGAGCGTGCATCCCTCGCGCTTCCCTGCCATCACCAGGTATGTATGGGGGTGGGGGGCTGCTGACATGGGAGGGGGGCTGCTGACATGGGTGGGCAGCTGCTCAATGGGTGGAGGGCTACTGACATGGGTGGGGGGCTGCTG
Organism: Ascaphus truei; assembly: GCF_040206685.1. NCBI lineage: Eukaryota > Metazoa > Chordata > Amphibia > Anura > Ascaphidae > Ascaphus > Ascaphus truei. The sequence continues at coordinate 93,371,704 of NC_134484.1, read as the reverse complement.
ACATGGGTGGGGGGCTGCTGACATGGGTGGAGGACTGAAGACATGGGAGGGGGTGGGGGGCTGCAGACATGAGAGGGGGGCTGCAGACATGGGTGGGGGGCTGCTGACATGGGAGGGGGGTGGGGGGCTGCTGACATGGGAGGGGGGCTGCAGACATGAAAGGGGGCAGCAGACATGGGAGGGGGCTGCAGACATGGGTGGGGGGCTGCTGACATGGGAGGGAAGTGGGGGACTGCTGACATATGGGGGGGCCTGCTGAAATGGAATGGGCTGGGGGGCTGCTGAAATGGGCTGGGTGGCTGCTGATATGGGCTGTGGGGGGCTACTGTGGGGGGCTGCTGAAATGAACTGGGGGGCTGCTGATATGGGCTGAGGGGGCTGCTGATATGGGCTGTGGGGGGCTGCTGATATGGGCTGTGGGGGGCTGCTAATATGGGCTGTGCGGGGCTGCTGAAATGGCCTGTGGGGCCCGACTCTGTTTTCCTTGTGAGGGGGGAGAGTGGTGTGAGTAGCAGGGGGGGGGGGAATGGTGTGAGTTGCAGGGGGGGGGAGAGAGTGTCATATTGAGGGGAGGGGGAGAGTGTGTCATATTGAGGGGAGGGGGACAGAGTGTCATTGAGGGGAGGGGGAGAGTGTGTCATATTGAGGGGAGGGGGAGAGAGTGTCATATTGAGGGGAGAGGGAGAGAGTGTCATATTGAGGGGAAGGGGAGAGTGTGTCATATTGAGGGGAGGGGGAGAGAGTGTCATATTGAGGGAAGAGAGACATGGGGGGGCTGCTGACATGGGATGCTGACTTGGGGGGGGGTGCTGACATGGGATTCTGACTTGGGGGGGATGCTGACTTGGCGGGGGGCTGCTGACATGGGATGCTGACTTGGGGGGATGCTGACTTGGGGGGGGGGCTGCTGACATGGAATCTGCTGTGGGTATGTAGAGGGGGTATTGTGTGTTTGATGTGGAGGGGGGTATTGTGTGTTTGATGTGGAAGGGGGTTTTGTGTGGATGAGGGGGAGAGATGGAGGTATGAGAGATAGATGGGGAGTATCGTAAAGGTTGATAGTGAGGGGTTCTGGGGGAGATATGAGGATGATGATGATGATCAGAGGTGCTGGAGGAGAGATGATGATGATGATGATGATGATGATGATGATTTTACCCGTGCGGCCCAAATTTTTTTTCCTTGGAGCAGTTTGGCCCTTCTTACATTACGAGTTGGGCAGGCCTGTTGTAGGGGATGTTCTTTATTTGAATAATTTTGAATTTTTGTGTATTGAACCATATTTATATAAATAGTTTTTTAGATTTTGTGTATATCCTTGAGCGCCCTCGTCATCTGCGGGAGTATTCCTTATCTACCGTGCTAGGTTTTCTCTGGTCTATCAAGGTTCAACATTCCTCTACATGTCCATATATCTCAATTCTGATATCTCATTACACTCACTCACTTTTACGCTCAACCAAAGATTGTCTCATCTTTGCACCTTTTACCTACATATTTACAGATCTTAAACCTTTTTTTCTAATCTCTTCCTACTGATAAAATGCTTTTCTGCTCGTTCACTTTCCACATTTAAAATCCAGGTTAAAATTCATGTCTTAAAAGCCACATGAGGAGGATTCTCCTCATGTGGCTTTTAACCTTGGCTTGTATGCCGGAATAAAGTTTTTTTATTAAGCACCTTGCCTCCAGCCTATTCAAGCAGCAGTGCTCATTCTATTTCTTTACCCACTATTGCCTTACCATTGGAACTGATGCACGCGACGGAGCAGGGGATAATCCAGCTTACCCGAGCAGAGAGAAACGAAGTAAAGAACGAACTCAAAGTGTGAGTATATACTCTTACATTTCTTCTGAAGTTATGAGAGGCTAATACCGGCCCACACGCAGTGGGACCACCGGATGGAGTTAAAAAAACTCACCGGATAGGTTAGAAGGCTGCCTCCCTTCATTGAATGGACTTTGGCTTTTTCATTGTTTCTCTCTGATTTGGGATATTCAAGTTGCTGATGTTACTGCTAAAGAGGATGTTAACCCTGCTCTAAATGATATTATCAATTGCCTATATATAGCAGCACTGTGGGTATATGGAGCACCCAATTAAGGGAGTTTCCCTTATCCACTTAAAATTCATGTCTTAAAAGAAGCATCTCATTACAATATTTACACCTCTACCATGACTTCCAGATGCCTTTGACTGCACTTTTAATAATGCACTTTTACTCCTACTGTGTCATGAAGTCTTCCAACATACCACTTTGATTGTAAGCTCTATGGAAATGGTCTCTCTTTGCCTTATGTGGTCATTCCCCTGTTGCACTTATCTCCATTACTTCTAATTCAAGGGCTTGTATTGTAATCTGGCAAAGCACTGTGTACATTGTTGGCGCTATTTTTATATACATATGTAGCCCTGTTTCCTGCTGAATACAGTGCGCTACCAATGCTGTTTAACCTGTTGGCTCGCAGGGCCTAAGCATCCGCCGCGGAGAGCCTGGGGCAACACATATGAATACAGATAACCTCTTACCAAGTGCAGCGCCTCCACCTGTGACGGCTCCCAGCAAAGCGGGAGTGGTTCCTCACAGGACAATAATGTAACACTACGCACACAGCATATAAAAGAAACATTGACTTTACTAATGATAACCATAACCTTGCATGTCATACAGTGAGTGTCCCTCTGTATAAGAGACACTATAACTAACGCGTCTCGCAGGACGCGACCCCTTCACCGTGTACCCACACCGTGTCCAGTTTCCCCACACCACAATCCCACCCCCAAAGTGCGGTATGTGTGTGTGTGACTGCGCAGCCACTATGTTCTGGTTTTATAGTTGGTGCACTTGTGGATGTTACCTGCCGAGCGCTCCAGCGCTCGGACCTGCAAACGGGCTTCACAAAGGATCCGACGATGAAGATACTCCAGGGATACCTTCCAGGGCGATCCCACTCGGTCGGCTGCTGCGCTTGCAGAGGTCTGAGCCCAAACCTCTGTTATAGTACCGCGACAGTCTCGGGGAATAACACTCCTCTTGCTTGCTCTAATGGGGCAGGTTCCTATCCTAAGGACTGTCCCTGCATCAACTTCACTGACTGTGACTCAGGGTCTAACTGGGCCAGGGGTATAGGGCCTAGTGTAGGGGCTACTTGCCTCCCTACACACAGAGCTCCTTCTCCTTCCTCCTCCGGGTCCTCCCTCCCTACGTGCTCCCCTGCGCAACCTCCTAACTCTTCCTCCCGCGAAATTCAGCCGCCCTATAGGCTCCCTGGCGTCACCTGGTCTCGCTGAGGCTCCTGGGACTTGTAGTCCCGTGCGCTACGCCCTACAGGATTGGTTCCTGTTTTGCGGGCTTCCACAACCCCTACCGCTCATGCGCGACCTTTCCTCCATCACCCCCTCTACGGCCGCACCACGCATGCGTGAATATCCAACATGGCGGCGCCCTGAACACTCGGGTCACCGCAGAGCCTCCGGTGCTCCGGAGCACTCCCTGCACGCGCTGCAACATTCCCTATTCTCCCAGCAGTGCAGAGATAAGGGTGAACTGGGGGACCTGGCTACACATATATAACACCTCTACCCCTGGCCGATGCAGAGGGGCCACACCAAAACAGTCCCAAACTGTGTGTGTGAGGCTCAGCGGTTTTACCTTAAATCCCAGGGTGCTGGACCTTCGTGCAGGGCTGGGGTGGTGAGCAGAAATTCAGAAAAAGGGCACCAGGAACTTTTTCTTAACTTTATTAACAGGCAACTTCCGGTCAACAACAGGACAGGTTTTCAAGAGTTACTAGACACTTGCACTGAGGTTTCCTAAACCATGAGGTTTGTAGTAGATCAGCTTCCCTTCAAGCTTTTTTCTACTGTCTAGGACAGAACTGGAACCTTCTACCTTCTAGCAGTCCCTCCCAGGTCTCCTTCATAAGCCCTGCAGTGAGGAACCTACTCCCTACTGTAGCAGGATTTATTTCTAGTGCTATGTCTCTATGGTCCCCTGATACTGGGAGACTTACCCTAACTTAGAAAACAGGAAACATTGCTCACCCTTTTACAAGGCAAGGAGAGCACCGGAGACCCCTTCCTCTTGTTCCTCCTGGGATCTGAGGAAAATATCCAGGTCCCAAACATTTATAACCTTTGTCCCCACCCCTGTTGCTGGGATGGATAAGATAAGGTTTACTTTAACTAAATCATCCCCTAAAGGGTTGATGTTTGCTAGTACCTCCTAGAAGGGAATAACTAGCCAATCACTGTGCTAAGTGATTTCCAACATACAATAAGCCACACGAAATTGGTTACTTAAGGTTAGTTACATACTAGGGCCTGTAAAGGAAGTAACCCCTTAACTCTCTGTATGGACCAAGACTCGCTAAGAAAACTCTAGTACCGAGGTGGGCAACACTGTCGCCAATAGCCACAAGTGGTGAATTGACCATGGAAGTATGGCGAATTATAGTTTGCTAGCTCCCACAGTAAAATAAACTTTTTCCTGATGGCGTGTGCTGGTTTCCACTTTCTGAATGAGTCCTTGACATAACATAGCCATCCAATACTCCCCTCTGCCTTCTGTTGGAGTCTAGACCTGACCTTGAACTGTTATTTTTTATGGGAGCAAAATTTTTTTAATGAAGCGAGTAAACGAAAAGCATGGTGTGGCGATTTTCCCTTCTCATTCGCCACACCTGTGACTACATTGAAAAATATGTTGCACACCTCTGATCTAGCATATCCTAAGGGTGCTACACATACATACAAATTAGAAGTTTACAACAGGAAAGAACCACCTGGTCCATCCACATGTCTCCCCATTTTTCTATCTGTTGTGAAACCACAGACTATTTTAGATCCTTAGCTTTCTTTCTTTCATATTTCATAACTGTATACCTGTCCGAAACAGTTTTGAATTCTCATTTATTAGCTTCTAGCACACTGTTTGGAGACAATTCCAGGAATTGCCCACCCTTTCTCGGTGGTGTGGTATTCTGTGGGGATTTTTCATATTTCCCCCGAGCTTTCCACCCTCCCGTTTAAAGAAATTACCTCATGTTCTAACACTTCTTTTTCTTGACTCCTTGTTGAAACCATTGAAGTATGTCTTATAAACTGTACATGTCTTTTAGTCTTTCTTGAATATGTTTATGATATAGAGTATACAATGTACCTTTTTTTAGACATTGTCCATTAGTTTACTGAAGATTAGAACAAAATTGTCATGCTTGGTTTTATAAGATCCTCTGCAGGTGATGCTACAATATAGTATGCAACCACTTAAGAGAACTGACTTTATTGTCATGAATGCTGTCCTGAGCTCAAAGAAGTGTAGTTCCCATTGCCTGTTTTTGGTCTTTCCTTAATCTGTATAAACCTGCTGACAGATTCTCTCTTTTTGAACAAACTCTATTCTCAATGTAGATTTTTTTTTTTTGCTTTGAGTTAAGAAATAAGCATGTCACCTGCATATGTAGGCTAGTAATCACCAAGTCAAAATCTATTAGACTTGTCTGACATGATCTCCCATCAGTAAACCTATGCTGCCTGGGATCTCGTAAATTGCTGGACTTTAGATAGTCAACAATTCAATCTTTCTGCAATGTTTCTATCCATTTCCCCACTAATCACGTCAGACTTACATATCATGTGAAATAGTTATGAATTATACGTACTAATTTCAAATGGTGTTAAAAAAATAAATAAATAAATCTACTGACACAAATGATTTTAATTTGAAGGACAGGCATTGTATCAAGACTGCATGGTTGCTTTTCAGTCTCTCAGGGTAACTAACATTCCTGTCTCATCCTTACTGTTTGTTGTTTTTCCCTCCCAAGAGACAATAGTGACGTAATCAGATTGGAATTTAAACTTCATCTAATTCTATTCTGCCATCCTGCTGCTATGCCAGGCAGCATCAATTTCCTTTGGGACATTCTTACACTAAAGACACTCTTTAATATAATGTGGTTACAATTAATCAACTTCCATTTGATCTAATGGACATTTATACATTGTGAACTTCGGGTTACCTGCCAAATTGAAAAGTGATCTAAGAAAGGCTCAAGGAAGTACAGGAGCTTACAGGAATGTAGAGAGAAGCATTTTCAAATGGGAACCTTTTTGGGGAAGTATAGTTGATTGCATATTTACAAACGGTTTTGCTTGTGTGTGCTACTCCACTTCCATTAATGTCATCGAAATGTTGCACTAGCGATTTGTGTGATGTGTTGCATGAAAATATGACTATGATATTACGGGTTATGATTATCTGCATGTTTTTGTTTCTACCTTTTTCATATCACATATCTTTGATGGGTTGGGGTGCACCTCAAATTTAATCTTTTTAATCTTTTTTGTAAAGTTTGTTGTTAACAATATACATTTTCAGAGACCCTGGGAAATATTGCACTAAGGAAATAAAATACTGTACCACTAAAAAATTATTTGTTGTGGGATAATGTGTATACTGTACGTCATTTCTATCACCACCTAGTCTGAAATGTTGCCACCCAATCCCTGTACTTGGTGATTAACTCCTCCTCTGTTATTTTTGCTTGCAATAGACTCTTAGAAAGACTGCCCTTTCTTGAAAATCCAAGCTGTTACATATAAAAGCTGTTATCACTTAGCAAATCCTGCAGCCAGAAGTTTCTAACTAGCAGAGTTTTGCTTTCACAGAATTTATGATAGGATACATCATCCCTTTACAAGGCTACACACTTCCTAACACAGCATACAAATTTAACTATTTCAAGACTGACCCTTCTTTACCATTGTTGAAAGGTAAGACAATTAGCTAACTGTTTCTGAATGTTTATATTTCTGAATGTGCATTATAATAAAGCATGCTTATGACCAGATTATATTAAATATTTTAGGAAAGTTTTTTTTTTTTTTTTTTAATGTATTTTTAAGGTCATACACTGAACACTCCACATGGTATGTGAGCTGGATGCAGGGAAGGAACATTTAGTGATGCTGTTCAGGCAAAGGCAAAAATACATTATCTGTCATTAGCTGTCACACTCATCAAGATAGATGTTTGGAGTATTTTCTATCCAATTGTTTTTTGAGAGAGTTTTTGCAGGTTAAATTGTATGTACTGTAAACTATAATAATGTCTAATTGTGAGTTTACATAACAAACTATATAGATGTACATTCAGAAAAATAACATTATTGTATTTTTATTGCATAGTGAAATTAAATGCTTAATTAAGTGAATCCATTTCTCCTAAAGAGCTGTGTGTGTGTGTGAATTTAAGTCTGGCATGTCTTTCTTTTGCAGATTCCAGGCAACCTTTTCATTTAAAGTAGTACAATCTAAAGACTGCCTGTTGCCTTTCAAACATGAAAGAAATCTTTTCTATCATTCCTCCTCTCCTATTTTCGCTTCTCTGTGAAACATGTGGTCTAGTGTTACCTAATACCACAGACTTAGCATCATCAGCCAGCAATTACACCATCACAAAGCCAGATTTAAGTGCTCAGCTGGATCCTGCAAATATCCCCAAGGCCAGAAGGAAGCGCTATATTTCACAGAATGACATAATTGCTATTCTTGAATACCATAATCAAGTCAGAAGCAAAGTCTTTCCACCTGCCGCAAATATGGAGTACATGGTGAGTTACTTATTAATAAAAATCATATTTTGTATATGGTCGACGTATAACTAAATCTACGTTTTGTAACCTTGAAATTTTGCTGTATCATTTTAGTCAACTAGATTACTTAAGAAAATGCTGCATATCATCTTTTTTGTGGCTGGAAGAAATATTGAGTCAGTTGATACTGACTCAATACTTGGCTGTTGATGGAACATTAAAACATTTTTGCAAGGGAGGGGGTTAAATAATTAAATTAACATTATAGATACATTCTTCAATTAATTCTACTAGTTACAAGTAAAACTTTAATGTCATCAATTTTACTATGAATATGTTTGGTAGTGTGTGCTTTAGTTATTGCACTTGCTGTGATACTGTGCCTCGTAGGATCACTTCACAAACTCTTTAAAACAGCAATGCTCCATAAAAATGATTGTTAACTCACATCATTCGCTGATAGCTGATGTTGTGCTGTTTCTGAAACCTCATTTTTTTTGTTATCCTTATTTTTCGCCATGTTTATATCTCTGTATTATCCCAGCTATTACCACGGCAGCCTCTGTTGCCTTACACTGGCAATCCCGCTAAAAATACTAAATAGATTATTTTACAAAATTGGAACTAGGGTGCCTCAGTGCAGAACACTCTCAACACTGGGAGCCCACCAAATCCCAGGATAATTACCTGTGAAGGTGTTGGTGTTCCTCATGAATTATACAACAAAGCCAATGGTGTTGACCAGTAGGAAGACACAGCCGCTGACTTTATGGCTTCTTATTGACTTGCTAATTCTGCAATATTTGGGGGCCATATGGTTTACCAGTGGTAAAATGTAAAGCTCTTATCTGTACCAGTTTCACGTGAACCCCCAACACTGGAAATAGCTTCAGCACCAGAGGCTCTGGGTGGCATTATTATGTATGAATGACTGTACTTTTTAATTTCTCTTAGAGGCAAATTATCTGCAACTGATATCTCCATAATGCAATGCAGTGCTTAAAAACAGGGACTTTACTAAAAATAGCAGCACAATTACTTGACATTGATAAAAAGAAAAGAAAAGATTTGCTCCATTTACTATGTGAATAGAAAGAGTTAGCACTTTAAATAGAGTGACAAAGTTAATCCAACACAGTTGTTAAAGGTCAATGCTATATTTATATAAGAGGAAAACATAAAGAGATGGTATCTACTCTATGTAACAGTGTTTCCCCCACCCTATGGGAGATTTCACTACTACATGGTGTGGTGCATACCTGCTGACTTACAGTAGATCTGAGTCTCCTGCTGTGTTGTGGAGTACACAGTACAGGCTTCTGGGGTAAGATCTGATTCTTTCTCTCTGTGTCAGCGCCTCCATTCCTTGCAGGCTCCAGGTATGTGGGGACAATCCCTGCAGAAAAACTCACTTCCACTCCCCCTGATAGATTGTAGTCTCAGGCAGGAAGATATCTTTGAATAGGATCACTTTATTTAGTACACTGCCATATGGAACAGCATACTGTATGCAGCATACTTCACTTCGTGGGGCTTCACCCTCAGGATGTACCCTGGACCTCCACTCCAGGCCAAGGGCACCTGAAGCAGTCCATGCTCTTCCCTTACTCCCTGGTGGAGCCCTGCACAATTGTTATGGGCAGACCAGCCTCTCTCAAGGAGGTAAATGCACTGACAAAATTTAGCAGTGCAGCTCCTTAAGTACAAGGGAAGTAGGTACCATGTCTGAATCCAGTGATTGGACACACACAGGCCTAGTCCCACCACCTCCCCTGTCACTGAAGAAGCTACTGTGAGTGGGGAAAACCCATCATGACTCCTGGCAGGCCTGCTCTTACCAGGACTTACTGCCAGGGAGGGCAGACATAGTAGCCAAGGAAACCAACCTGGCTACATGTTTTTAAAACCTTAATGCACTTTACTGTAAGTATAGGTTTCTAATTAATAGTTATTAGTATATACTGCGTTCCTCCCATACCATCATACTTCTACTATTGATTGTAACTCAATTATTGGCATTCATTGGTGATTGGTTTCAGGTTTCAATGTGTTTGTGATAAAATAGTATCAGAAGTATTTTTTTTCCTGTGTCTTGCTAAAAGTCAGTTACTCAGCCTGTGTTGTGTACTGTGTCATACTGTACTGTACATTGTTTGTTGGCTACATTGTGCATGAAAGGGACTTATTTCTGTATCCTGAACTCAATTAACAGTTGTGTGCAGTTAGATAGAATGTACATCTTAAAAACATGCACTTCTGAGATGAGCCACATTCTTACCTGTCTAGAAATGATTTAAAGCTTCTTTTGACATCTTTACTATGTTTTAAATAGCAGTGGCATCCTTAGTGACACCAGCTGGGTAACAGGTTACAGAAACAGCAGACCACCAACAGGTCATATATAGTACAATGCAGATGGTAGCTACTCTTCATTGAAAAGTAACTATTATGACTCGCCTCTGTCTTTCCTACATTCTCCAAGCTCAGAGAGCTTTCATGTTTTCTGCATGGCAAAGGTCAGATACATACAAATAAGGAGGTCAAAATACCAACTTGAAGCCTTTCCTCATTAGTATAAGCATTAAGGAGTAGGTACTGTACTTTTGTTTCTGAACAAATAAACTTGGACATCTGCTAATGTGGTCCTAAAATTAAACCTGAACTTTATATTGATATGCCGCAGCATTTGTGTAAGAAGATGTACCAATGTAAGTTTTCAACTTAACAAATTAACATATTTGTATTTCATTTTAAAATAGTTGCCCATAAGCAATGTAAGTAATGTATGATTTATTTGCTATTATTCTTATTTTTCAAGAAAGCGTGAAACAGAGGTCTATCTGGTCATAATATCAGTGTTATTTCAAGTATTTCTTAAACAGTCTAATGTAATCATGCATGCTGTATTTGTTTTGACAAAAAAAATACTTTTCTTTGTAAAATTATAATAAAACAGACATTTAACATTTTCTGATTCAATTACAACACTATACTATATGGCCATGTATTTAGTTCTGAAGAAGAAAGTTAAAGAATGTACCTTTGGGTCTGGATAGAATCCAATTACATTGATGTCAGGAGTTATTTAATTGATTTATGCTCTAATAGGTATAGTCTTTCCACTGTGTCATTCCTTAGAGACAAATATGTGGTTGTACAGTTTAATCTCTTAGACAATAAATTAAAGTTTGGAATTTAGAGAGACCGAAAAACTATTTTACACAAAAGTAATTTACATAATTTATGTTCTTCTAATACAACATTTGTTACTGATTTTTGGTTGAATGGGACTTTAGGTCATATTTACTCAGCGATACTATGCCATAAGTCACCTTCCAATGCCAGATGACACTTTACAATCCATTGACTTAAATTCGGTTTAGTCTGTCTTCCAGTGACATAATGTGTCTTATAGAGCACAGTAATATTGCTTATTGCTCTTCATACAAACACATGGCACCAATATGACTCCAGACTAGAGATGGGCAATTTTTTTGGTTGCATTTGGATCCGCAGTGGATTGGCTAGTTCCCTTTGTCCACGCGTTTCAGTGGATTTTATTATTATTATTATTATTATTACTACCACCAATACATCTGTTAATTCTGCAAACCATAGCCGGATTTTTAGAATCCAATCCGCAGATTGCTGAATCCGCAGATTAGATTCTACAAATCCATCCATGGGTTGTATCCAATGGTGGATTTTGATGAAATAATGCGGATTGAAACCACCCAAATCTGTTTGCGGATTTTACACCGTGAAACGGATTTTGGGGCGGTGTAAGAGATGTGTGCAGAGGCACATATAATGGAGACCGATTTGGGTGAAATTATATCTTGGCTTTATTGAGCCTGTTCCTTTATCCAGGCAAAACATACAAAAACAACAAAATAACAAACCCCTATCCCTTTATAAGGGCTAACTTACTTCCCCAGACCCTATCTGCAGGACTGGAGGGATATTCCCATTACCAGCCTATCACCCCCAAAGTCTCAGGAAGTACCTTAAGCAGGTGGCCTTCCATGTCAGTCTCTGGCAGGTTCCTGGGTCCTCCGTATCCAGGAAATATAGGTCTCTGGGTGTCTTGATCTCAGCACAGCCTTTGTGCTCAAGACAATGTCTGTGTGCAGACTTCTCTGTTCGCCTTCTGTCAGCCCAAATGTGAGCTAAGGAAAGCCCTCTCCTGTGTCTCACATGAGGCTTTTTACAGAGCTCTCATTAGTCCAGGTGGAGACTACACTGGCGACACACTTTATTCGAGCTCGGCTAGTCCCACGAATTCGGGTATACCCGGGTGTATTGAGGTTTGTGACTGTTTTCTGCCCGAGTGCATTGAGGTATTTTCCAGGCAGGGATTAAAGCATTTTATTCCCCCTGGCTGCAATACTGCACAGTATATATATATATACTGCATTACAATTCATGAATTTATGCCATCTGGTAGACACGCGAAGCATTGCAGCCTATTAAATCGTAATCATTATCATTTAACAGATCAGCCGCCCATCAGCCAGGCATGAACCCAGGCTGGGAAGGCAAACACAACGAGGCTTGTCAGAGGTGAGGAGCGGCGCATTCCAGGTATCTGCCAGGTACATACTGGGTATTTGCTCGAATAAAGTGTGTCGGTGCAGTAGTTAATTGAGTGGCTGCAATTAACTATCTCTCTGCTGGATTCTCAGAGCGCTGAGGCTGCTTTATTTAAACAGGGATATGTCCTTGTCACAGGCAGATTCGCCAATATCTACTCCAAACCATTTCCCTTTGTGCATTGTCACATTTGAATGTTTTCTGGTTGACGAAAATCAAAAATACTCATAAGAAACCAATTTTGAAAAATGAGGGGAGTAAGGATGGGCAGAAGAGTGTAAAGCTTTAAAGGCGAGGAGCAGAATTGAGTGTGAGATGCGGGATTTGATAGGAAGCCAGGAGAGGGATTTCAGTAGGGGAGGCGCTGAGACAGATTTAGGAAAGAGTAGAGTGATTCTGGCAGCAGCGTTTAGGATAGATGTAGATGAGAGGCAGGAAGGCCGGACAGCAGGAGGTTACAGTAATGAGGCAGGAGAGAATGAGGGCCTGTGTCAGTGTTTTAGCAGTGGAGCAACAGATGAATGGAGCAACATTTATTTTTAATGGGCAAATGAGCTATTATCTAGCTCTGGATAATAGTTATTTTGCCCATTACTGTACTGTATGTATTGGGGGGGAGGGGGCGGGGAGTTGTTGGGGTGGATGGAGTGACCATTCATTGCCATTGGGATTATCTTTTCTCCCACTGAGGGCATAGGTAACCACATGTGATGACTCAGGAGATTCCTTCCCCTCCTTGTAACTCTCTCCCATCTCCTGTTGCCCCTTCTATTCCTTCCCACTCCTCTCCTTTGCCTTCCACCTCTCTCCCCTTGCTGCAGCGCAATCCCCGCAGGTCTCGCATACCCACGCGGTCCCTCAGTCCCTCCTATGATTTTCCCCGCTCCCTGTCTCCCACGGTGCCCGCATTACCTTCCCCCGTGGTGGCATCCATCCCGTTGCCTCCTCCCTCCGTGGTGCCCGCGGTGAAGCGTTCCGTGCGCCCGGTGACGCGACCGGTGTGTGCGCTCCCTCAGCCCACAATGGGCACGCGCAAACGCTCCTCTGCTGGTCTCCCTGATCCACCTGCTCCCTCTTCCCTGCCTCTGCGTGCCGTCTCGCAGTCGCAGGTCACGCGCGCGTTCCCCTTCTCTGGGCTTCGTGCTCCTCCTGCGTCCTTCCCTTGCTCCGTGCGGTCCCTCTCTGTGTTGCAACCTGTGCGCGTGCATCCCCAGCTTACAGAGTGCGCACGCACATGCTCTTCTTATCCTGTTCCCCATGTCTCCGCCTCCCAAGCCCTCCAGGCCATTCCCCTGACTGCCCCTTCTGTCTCCTCCTCTTCTCTCCCTGTCCTATCCCTGTCGTCTCCCACTTCTCTCTCTACTCCTCCCCTCTCTCCTATTGGTATGCCCTCCTTTATAACCCCTGTCTGTCCACTTCTTCCTCGCTCTGCATAGTTCCTGTTTCCCTGTGTGTACCTGACCTATGCTGTGCTCCCTCTGTGTTCCTGTTGTTTCCTGCTCCTGTGTTATCTTGGATTTCCCTGGCTTTGACCCCCACCATTCCTGGACTACTCTGCTCTCTGGTATCCCTTTGAACCCTGCTACGCATACTACTTCGCTTACCTCTGGCTTCCTAGGACCTGGCTTATACTCTGATGATTCTAACCTCTGGACTCCTGAACATTGGCACACGGACACGACTATTCTTACGGACATCCCCAAGCGTTGCAAGTATAAACTAACAACTCTTCCTACAGGCCCAGCAACGCTATACCACACTCCGGGCTTGCTCCCACTGCTGTGGGTGTGTGGTATCAGACCGTTCCCACCTCAGTACTGGGGTCTAGCCAGGTCTGCGGGCATACAGGCATGACATTATGCAGAGCCCAACAAACGCAGCCCCCCCCTGAGGTGGGTACAAGTATTACCATAGAGGCCTTACACTTTGTTAGCGATCAGCTGTCCACTGTCTCCCAGCAATTGGCCACCTTCTCCCGTCAGGAGGGTTCCACGGCTTCTGCGCCATCAATGGCTATTACCTACGCAATCCCTGGTCCACGGATCCCCTCTCCAAATTGCTACGATGGGGACCCCCGCACCTGTCGCGGTTTCTTAAACCAATGTGAGGTGCAGTTTGAAATGTCTCCCTTCCTGTTTCCTACTGGCCGTGCTAAAATTGTTTATATATACCCTCTGCTCACCGGAGACGCTCTTGCCTGGGCCTCTCCCCTATGGGAGCGTAAATGCGAAATAACGCAAGATTATCCTGTATTCAGACGTGAATTTCAACTTGTGTTTGATACCCCCGCACGGTGCGAGACAGCCGCCTTCTCCCTCTTTCATATTTCTCAGGGCCGAAGATCAGCTGCCAAATACGCCATCTTGATTCGTATGCTGGCCGCCGAAGTACAATGGAATGATGAGGCCCTCACCGCTGCGTACTGGCACGGACTCTCAGATACGTTGAAGGACGATCTGGCTACTAACGCCTGGCCTACGTCCCTGGAGGAACTCATCACCCTGAGCGTACGCATGGATCAGCGTACGCAGGAGCGACGTCACGAGAGACACTGTTCCCGTTCTTCTCCCTCTGTTGTTTCTCACAGGTCGCCCACTACTCCTCTCCTGTCCTGGAGGCACCGGAACCTATGCAGGTCGGCAGTCAGCAACTCCAGGCAACTGAGAGGGCACGGCGTCATCAGAACAGGCTGTGTTTCTATTGTGCTTCCTCGGAACATCGTCTCCAGAATTGTCCCTTGAAGCCGGGAAACGGGCACACCCAGTAAAGGTAGAGGGGCTTCTACTGGGTACAGTCTCTCCTAACCCCTCTCCTTCCGAAGCTCTCCCAAAGAAGTTTATGCTACCGGCCACGTTGGAGGGTCCCAACCTTGTCGTAAAGGTGGAAGCATTCATCGATTCCGGATTGGGCGGTAATTTCCTGGACCAGCAGTTCGCATTGGAGAATCAAATTCCCATGGTCAGAAGGAAGAGCCCTATTGGCCTTGAGGCCATCGACGGACGACCGCTCCAGCCGGCCTTAATCATTTGGGAGTCTATTCCTCTTACCTTGACCCTGGCCGATGGTCATAAGGAGGTAATTTTCTTTGACGTTTTTCAATCCCCTTCCGTACAAATTATTTTAGGATTGCCTTGGCTTCAACTCCACAATCCGCGCATTGATTGGTCCGGTACTCTGCCTATCCAGTGGCCCTCGTCCATAGATGCTGTGCCAGTGGATCCTCCCGTGGTTGTGCTTGCCGGTCTGGACTCCGTACCTGCCGATCAGTCGTCCCTGCCTGCTGTGTACCATGAGTACTTGGACGTGTTCAACAAGGCACAAGCAGAGGTTCTTCCTCCTCACCATCCATACGATTGCCCTGTCGACCTTATCCCTGGGACTGTCCTGCCAAAGTCTAAGTCTTATCCACTCTCCATCCCGGAGACCGAGGCCATGACTACTTATATTCAGGAAAATCTGGAAAAGGGATTCATCTGCAACTCTACCTCTCCTGCCGGGGCTGACTTCTTCTTTGTGAAGATGAAAGATGGATCACTGAGGCCATGCATCGACTTCCGCAGACTCAATAAGGTCACGGTAAAAAAACGGTATCCTCTTCCGCTCATTTCTGAACTGTTCAACCGTCTCCAAGGGGCCTCTATCTTCTCAAAACTCGACTTAAGGGGTGTATATAATCTCATTCGTATAAGGGAAGGAGACGAGTGGAAAACAGCGTTTAAGACACGTTCTGGACATTATGAATATCTTGTTATGCCCTTTGGGCTGTGTAATGCCCTGGCCATGTTTCAGGAATTTATGAACGACATCGTCCGTGATGTATTGGGAACTTTTGTCATTGTCTATCTAGACGACATTCTTATTTTTTCTACAAATCTGGAGGAACACATTCAACATACCAAACTGGTGCTCTCCAGGCTTCGTTCTAATCGTCTTTACGCCAAGATGGAGAAGTGTCTGTTTCACCAGGCTTCCACGGCCTTCCTAGGCTATATCATCTCCAGCCAAGGTTTTTCCATGGACCCTGAGAAGCTGAAGGCAGTTCTCGACTGGCCACTCCCTAATTCACTCAAGGCTGTGCCACGTTTTCTTGGCTTTGCCAATTATTACAGGAAGTTTATCAAAAAAATTTCTTCTATTGCTCTTCCAATCACCGCCTTGACCAAAAAGGGCGCCGATGTCTCATCCTGGTCACCTGAGGCCATTTCAGCCTTTGAGATTCTCAAGAAGGCATTCGTGTCTGCTCCCATTCTTCGTCATCCGGATACCTCCCTCCCCTTTACTTTGGAGGTTGACGCCTCAGACGTAGGAGCTGGCGCAGTTCTTTCCCAGAGGACTTCTCCCCGAAAGAAACTCCATCCTTGTGGTTTTTTTTCACGGAAATTCTCAGCAGCAGAAAATAATTATGATGTCGGTAATCGCGAACTTTTGGCCATCAAGTTGGATCTCCAAGAATGGAGACACCTTTTGGAGGGTTCCAAGGAACCAATCGCTATTCTCACTGACCACAAAAATTTGTTATATATTGAGGGGACTCGTCACCTAGGCTCCCGCCAAGCTCGCTAGTCACTCTTCTTTTCCCGCTTCAACTACACCATCTCGTATATTCCTGGGACCAAAAATGTTAAAGCGGATGCCCTTTCTCGTCAGTTTGCCTCTGAGACTGAAGCTAAAGAAATCTCGGAACCTATTCTCCCGGCCAAGTGCATAATTTCTGCTAACAACTTCGATGTGTTGGATGAGATCAACAAGGCACAAGCGCATATTCCCAGCAGGTTCAGGGTACCAGAAGGACGTCTCTACGCTGCTCCACGTTTTCATCATAAAGTGTTACTTTGGGGTCATTCCTCTAGAGCAGTTGGTCATCCAGGCTTCAAAAGGACGGCAGATCTCATTAAACGGACTTTTTGGTGGCCTAAGACGAATCAAGACATTCTCGAATTTACCTCCTCCTGTCCTGTATGTGCCCAGAGTAAAACCCTCCATCATAAACCTTCTGGACTTCTTCTACCACTTCCCATCCCTGAACAACCCTGGAAACACATTTCGATGGACTTTATTGTTGAGCTGCCTGTTTCCAAAGGGATGAAACTATTTTGGTCGTGGTTGACAGGTTTTCGAAGCAGGCACACTTTGTTCCCCTCAAGGGTCTTCTCAACTCTGCCACCTTGGCAGACGTCTTCTCCAAAGAGATCTTCAGGTTGCATGGCGTCCTCATTTCTATTGTCTCGGATCGGGGGTCTCAGTTCATCTCAAAATTCTGGCGGGCCTTCTCCCAAAGATTGGGTATCTCTCTCTTGTTTTCCTCTAGATACCATCCACAAACCAACGGTGAAACTGAAAGGATGAACCAAACTCTTGAACAGTATCTAAGATGCTTCATTTCGGACTCACAAGATAACTGGGTGGATCTTTTACCATGGGCTGAATTTGCCATAAATTCCTTGAGGAATGAGTCTACTCAGGAGTCTCCTTTCTTTATCAACTGTGGCTTCCACCCCAGTAGTCTCCCTCTCTCACCTTCTCCTTCTGGTGTTCCTGCAGCCGACCTCATATCACCAACTTACAAGAATCCTGGAAAAAAATCCTCAAGTCTTTAAAATCTGCGGTTGCCAAACAAAAAACCAAGGCAGATCGCCACCGTTAAAGGGGTCCTTCCTTCAAACCTGTTGATCTGGTGTGGCTTTCTTCCAAAAACATTAGGCTCAAAACTCCTTCACCCAAACTGTCCCCTAGATTCTTGGGACCATTAAAAATCCTAGAGAAGGTGAATCCTGTAGCCTATCGTCTCGATCTTCCTCCCACATGAAGGTTCCATGTTTCCCTCCTTAAATATTAATTCCCAGTCCCCATTTCCCGAACCCCTCTTGGAGACCCAATCCAGTGTCCACCCTGGGCCAACAGGAGTACGAAATACAGTCTCATCGACTATCGTCTGTCTAAAAATAGACTGCAGTTTTTGGTACACTGGAAGGGCTACGGTACTGAGGAACTTTCCTGGGTACCTGCACATCCACGCCCCAAGGCTACTTTCTCTACTTCATCAGAAATTTCCCATCAAGCCGTGGTTGGATCACTCGGAGATTGATCCTCAAGGGGGGGATACTGTGACGACTCAGGAGATTCCCTCCCCTCCTTGTCCCTCTCTCCCATCTCCTGTTGCCCCTTCTATTCCTTCCCACTCCTCTCCTTTGCCTTCCACCTCTCCCCCCTTGCTGCAGCGTGTTCCCCGCAGGTCTCGCATACCCACGCGGTCCCTTAGTCCCTCCTATGATCCTCCCCACTCCCTCTCTCCCGCGGTGCCCGCATTATCTTCCCCCGTGGTGGCATCCGTCCCGTTGCCGCCTCCCTCCGTGGGGCCCGCGGCGCGGCGTTCCGCGCACCTGGTGACGCGACCGGTGCGTGCGCTCCCTCAGCCCACGATGGGCACGCACACACACTCCTCCGCTGGTCTCCCTGATCCACATGCTCCCTCCTCCCTGCCTCTGCGTGCCGTCTCGCGGTCGCAGGTCACGCGCGCGTTCCCCTTCTCTGGGCTTCGTGCTCCTCCTGCGTCCTTCCCTTGCTCCGTGCGGTCCCTCTCTGTGTTGCAACCTGTGCGTGCGCATCCCCATCTTACAGAGGGCGCACGCACATGCTCTTCTTATCCTGTTCCCCATGTCTCCGCCTCCCAAGCCCTCCAGGCCATTCCCCTGACTGCCCCTTCTGTCTCCTCCTCTTCTCTCCCTGTCCTATCCATGTCGTCTCCCACTTCTCTCTCTACTCCTCCCCTCTCTCCTATTGGTATGCCCTCCTTTATAACCCTGTCTGTCCACTTCTTCCTCGCTCTGCATAGTTCCTGTTTCCCTGTGTGTACCTGACCTATGCTGTGCTCCCTCTGTGTTCCTGTTGTTTCCTGCTCCTGTGTTATCTTGGATTTCCCTGGCTTTGACCCCTGCTTGTCCTGGAATACTCTGCTCTCTGGTATCCCTTTGAACCCTGCTACGCATACTACTTCGATTACCTCTGGCTTCCTAGGACCTGGCTTATACTCTGACGATTCTAACCTCTAGACTCCTGAACATTGGCACACGGACACGACTATTCTTACGGACATCCCCAAGCATTGCAAGTATAAACTAACAACTCTTCCTACAGGCCCAGCAACGCTATACCACACTCTGGGCTTGCTCCCACTGCTGTGGGTGTGTGGTATCATACCGTTCCCACCTCAGTACTGGGGTCTAGCCAGGTCTGCGGGCATACAGGCATGACACCACACCGGCAATCAATAGGTGTAATGGCTAGTATTCGTTTTAATGTTTATTGGGGGTAGCAGGGGTGGGTTAAAATGGTATTTGGCCTGTGGTGGGTATTTATGCCTACTGGATGGGTAGTGGGAGGGGTTAACCCCTGCATTACCTTAGTGTTAGTAACCTCTAAGGTAATGAAGGGGTTAACTCACCATGCTACCCTCCCGTAAAGACCCACCATGGCCAAAATACCTTCCGCTCTCTAACAATCTGATCTTTCTTTTACCAGCATCTTTTTCTCTTTTCCTTCCTCTTTCTCCCTCTTTCCCCTCATCATTCTCTCTTCTCCCCCTCGTGTCTCTCTCTCGTTTCTCCCTCGTGTCTCTCTTCTCCCCATCACGTAGCTGTTTTATCTCTTATATATGTCTCTTTTGTACTTTATTTTCTCTTTGGCTGCAGCTCTAGCCCAAGCCCCGCTGCCCTTCTTGGGTCCCTGGCCCCTGACCTACAGTATGTCCCACCCACCTATGGGGGGTTTTCAGAGAAGGAATTTCCCCTCTGTGCTTCCTGCTGCATCTGAATCCCCCCGCAGAGAATTAATGTGTGGGCAAGGGGACGGGCCTCCTAAACACCTTGAGCATGGGGCAGCAGTGCTGCTTGTCCCACCCTGCAGCAGCCCTAACCATACCCACTTCTCCTGCCTTTGGTACTCTTCCTAAGCCCCTCTCCCTATTAATGCTTTCTGTGCCCCAGCTAGAGCAGAAAAAGCATCAGTAGAGGTGCTGGATATAGCAGACTCATGTGGTGCAGCTGAAACAAGATGCAGGGACACTGATTCACAAACTGCTAAGGAAGTCCACGACACAGACTAAAACTGGGCCCTGCTCTGGCAACCCTGACACTGATCTGACCGCAGCGAAAAGGAAGGACGAAGGGAACCAGGGGGTCTGGCCACATTCTCCCCCTGGTGAAAAGACCAAAGACCCCGCTTGGATACATGTAACACATAACCACAACATAGTTATATAATGAAAATGCATTGCGGTATATACAACTTAACACATTGTCATGACTACATCAGGTTATACATCTCGGTAAACATCACAATTACAGATTTTTTTTGCCCCCAAGACCACTGCTGTGATCCGTAGTTGGTGCCCCTAACGAATCATAGGCTATCCAGGTGGCAGGTACCTTACACATTGGCTTCGGTGAAGCACTTCTTCAACTCCCTCTGGGGAGTAGTAATCGAATGCTTGAGGCTCAGTCTCTCTCATTTGGGGTACTACAGTCTCTGAAATGTCTCTGTGAGGTATAAAACAAGGACTTCTGGGGTCCAGAGTAGGGCTCATTGGAGCCACCGGAGAAGGCGTCTGAGTCCTGGGCACATTACCCGGTGCTCCTTTGGGAGGTGCCTTTTGACTTTGGCCTGTCCTACTAGAGGGCTCTTCCATCGGATCCTCGATTGTTTCACTTACTTTTTCTGTATTAACTGTACTTCTTCAAACAACTTTTAATTCCATTTAGTTCAATAAAAGCCTGCTTTTAACGTAGAATGATCAGAGTGCATCAGCACTTTTTATCGGCTTGTATTTGAATTCCTGTGGCCAGACATAATCCTGTTTTAGTGAAAGAAGTAACGATCCAGCACGGGAATGCAATGGTGTGGTGAGTAAATTAAGTATGAAGCACTCACCCCCAGTGTGTCTCCTCTCCCCTAATATCTTTTTTTAAATAAAGTAAAAACAAACGAAAAGTAATTGTTTTTTTTTTTTTTAAACTCCAAATGTGGGTTTCCGTGGAGAAAAAAACATTATACATGTGGTGTGATACAGAGAAGTTGTAAAGAATGAACCTGTGGCCATTACTGTAGCTGCTTGTCTGGCTTCCCCTCCCAAGTGAGAACAATGACATCAGTTTAATCTTATTCTATCTGCCATATTCTTCTACCCCAAATTCAGGCCTGGATTGTTTCTGAGGTTTGCACAACTCAAATCTGGCTTGGAAATTGACATATATTTTTACTGCATTACCTTATGTAGCACAGTTTCCCCCACCCTATGGGAGATATGGCGGCTACTGTGTGTGGCTCACAGGACGCCGGAACCTCCGCTGCTGGGAGCCTGGGGTGTACCTGGATCGTATGGTGACAGCGCCTCCACCCGTGTAGGGATCCTATCAGTGTGGGATAACCCTGTCACAGAACACAATGTAAGAAATACACACTGGTATGGTTTAACAATTTTACTGAACACATAAGAATAATAATAACAGAACCACTCAGGCCTCACAGGGCTGCACACCCACAGAGTGCCCCCAATCACCATGTCCAAACCCCGGTGGGATTTACACCAAAGTACTGAGGTGCCCTGGGCACCTAACCACCCGTGTCCAGAAGAGCCAACCCACCAAATGTATGTGTGACTGCGCTGCCCACAAGAAGTGTTACTGTTGGTGCACTTGTAGATGGGGATACCTGCCAGGTGCTCCAGAACGTGGTATCACGTGGTATCACAAAGAGATGTCTGTCTCATGCCTTTGCCGTCATTGAAGGCGTCCGCCTCCACGTTGGGTCGTATCCAGCTGGAGTGTCCCACTGTGATGAGTCTCTTGTGGTCCAGACCACAGGCCGCAACTGTTGTGCAGTATTCTGCTGTGTCCCTGACACTAATCATGCTAAATGGGGCAGTGTCCCTGTCTAAGGGGCCTGTCCCTATAGCAGCCACAAGCTAATTGGACACTACCTCTCAGCTTCTCTCCTTCTGCAGACTGGCGTGGTCTCCTCAGCATGCGAAAAGTATCAATATCTGGAGCAGGGTATCCTTGCAGCCCTATTGGCTTAGCTGTGGCACCTGATCCCCCAACCCCTGTGCATTGTAGGGATTGTAGTCCCTACGGAGCCCTTTTGTCTGTAGTGGCCGCTACTGCTGATCCTTTGCACATGCGCAACTGCACGGCACATGCGCGTCCGCATTCAAGATGGCGGCGCCCTGCAAAGGGAGCCTCCGGTGACTCGGTCGCCTCCTGCATACAGGCACTGCCTCCTGCTGCCTCCCCACACTCACTGGAGGTGCGCGTACCCCACCGCCAGCACCCGTACGCCCCTGCAACACTCACAGAGGTAAGGGGACATGGGGAGCCCAGAGGGGGAGCCTGGCCACAATTATTTTTCCTTGTTTTAGCTATGCTCCTGCCAGCACTGATGTGTTATTTCTACACCTTAGGGGGTTCTTTGTTATCTATCCCCTTTCTATTAACCAACCTTTAGAGTTTAATCTCTGCATCATTCTTCAAGCCATTTAGCATCTATTCCACCTTCAATCCCAGCCAACCTGAATTAGTCTCGCTTTTGCCAAGATAAGGACTTTTGTAAAAAAAAATAATGAATCAGTTAGCAACATCTCCTGGCACTTTTTGTTTCCCTCCCCTCTCTCAGGGGTTAGGGGCATACACGCCATGTTCAGGCGTAGTTTTTGGAAGCTTGTACATGTAGCAGGGTCCTGACATCTGGGGGTGCTAATGAAGCTCCTCAGCCTTGCTCTGAAGGGACTGTGGTGGCCATGTTGGAGGAGGCAGACTAAGAGACTTGTGATATAGTTGAACTGTGACGAACAGTCAGTGCTAGATGAGCACGCGGAGCGCAAAGACAGTCCTGGGAGCCAGTTAGGTATCCCAGGACTAGGACAGCAGTTTCCCCTAGGCCCAAGCTAAGCCCCAAACATTGTAGAGTGTGTATTTCAGAGTGGCCCTTAGTTAGGGCCTTTCCCCACTAGCAAGAGTCCGGTGACAAGGAGGAGCGATACGGATGCCTGTGAGGACCCCCGCACCTTCACAGACCACGTGTGCAGCTGCTGGTGGTAAGGAGTGAGGGGAGTTTTGTTGGAAGCCCTGCATCATGGGATGCTGCGATTGTCTCCATTAAGGGAGGAAGCCAACGTTGCCCAGCGTCAGAGGGAAGGTAACCAA
Organism: Ascaphus truei; assembly: GCF_040206685.1. Taxonomy (NCBI): domain Eukaryota; kingdom Metazoa; phylum Chordata; class Amphibia; order Anura; family Ascaphidae; genus Ascaphus; species Ascaphus truei. The sequence continues at coordinate 93,348,317 of NC_134484.1, read as the reverse complement.
CTGTGCACCAACACAACTAAGGGAGGTAGCACTATCTTTCACACATCACTGGACATTGTGGGTGACATGTTGCATCCGGTGGTGTCTGGGATATGCTTAGAAGAAGGGAGAAGAGGTATTGATATTCTCCCTGTAAGAGGAGAGGGGATTGCCCTTGTGTATTGCAATTACTGTTGTTCATTTGTGTATTATTGTGTGAGTATTATGTTTATGCCCTGCTAGTAAAGTTTCCTATGGTTCATATGATTGTGTGAGTGGTTATTCACAAGGAGGTATAGTTTCCTGTGAGGGGTTATCCTGTCTGTGCTGGGATCCTCACAATTGGTGGCATTGCACCTTGCACCCCAAGCTTCCTATGTGCGGAGGCTCAGACTTCTGTATATCAAACAGGTTAGCACCACAGCCCCATAATACCCTATATACCAGCACATCTCCCTTTTGGGGGACATGGGTGGGGGGGGGGGGATAGGGGTGTTTAGTAAATTTGTATCCCCTATTTATATAGCATTACTTCTTTTAGTATGCCAGACAGAGTTTCTCTGTTTTTTCCTGTCCTGCTTGCTGTTATTACGGGATGTAACAACCTTTTAGGCGTTAAGATACTCAAAGATGATACTCTTACTGTACTACGATAGCCAATGTTTTCTAATTCAGTAAGCTGCTACCAAAATTAGATTTTTTTTCAACTATGTACACACAAAAAAATATATATTTCAGGTATTAAGAAATAAGAAAAAGTAGGCTTTATTTTCCTGGGAAGATGCAATGCAAACACAACTTTATTATTGCACAGGGATTGTAGGAGAAAGAAATTGCATGACCAATAACACATGTACATCTGTACTAGTTACAAATACAAATATACACACTACATTTCTTACACCCATCTGAAAAAACATTGCAACATTACCCTCAAAAATATATCAAATGTATGGTCGGCTGGAGGTTAGTTGTCTGTTTCTAAGGCCCTCTTCAGTATGCTGTGAAGATGTCTTCTCTGTGATGGAGAATAATTCTGCTCAAATGAATGGAGGGCTTGATTTATTAAGTTCCGTACAATATTTTGCTCGTGACAGAGCTTTTAAATAGCTATTGAGCTAGTGGACAGAGAAAACAAAATGTCTTCATTGGAATAGTAACTATGACTGTTATGTTAGCAGGTTGTTAATTAAAGGGTATAAGCACAATCCAGCAAACCTAATGCATGCGTTTAATTGGTCACTGTGGCATCTTTATATCTTGATACAGTCCATACAAGCTTTTCCATACAGTAATTATCTCTAAAGTCCAACAGGAGGTGATAATTAAAATACAAAAATTTAATTTGTTTTGTTTCCCTGATTTTACCAACTTAAAATCAATACTATTTTTTTCATGCAATCCATCTGCAAAGGAAGTATTGCATAACACTTTCATAAAGGCAAACAGGTTTGGTATAAGCAGCAGCTATTAGTTGATCAGTCACATTAGTTTTGCTGCTTTCCTTGCAGAACACATCTGTTCTATCCAGAAGAAGTGATATGACAAGGAGTAAATGCTGCACACCACAATGTAATAAAGAAATTGACACAGTTACCGGTGCTCCCATCAATGTACGATCGGCTGCGTCCAATCCACGGCATACAAGAAGGATAGAAGATGGGGCACACGGATTAAAAAAAAAAAAAAAAATTATTAAAGCATACTCAACGTTTCGACCTAATAGGTCTTTGTCAAGTGCAAAAAAAGTGGCCACTTTTTTTGCACTTGACAAAGACCTATTAGGTCGAAACGTTGTGTATGCTTTAATAAATTATTTCTTTTTTTTTAATCCGTGTGCCCCATCTTCTATCCTTCTTCTATCCAGAGGAAGAGCATGTGAGCAGGAAGCATAATTAGGAAGAAATCAGTGGGGCCCATGCTAGTAGCCTTCATAAACCAACTCACTGGGCCTGTTACGCAGCCAGGTTTTTGAGCGTTCTTATTACAGTATGCAGAACACCATGAATATCTGTGATAGCAAAATGCCCAAAACGGTTGAGGATCCAGCGACATGATGTCTGTCTCGAAAGGGCTTACCCAGCTATCTGCAGCAATCTTGCCCAGCTGCATAGAGAGCTGCACAGAGAGAGCCGACTCTCCCGGCGCATATCTCACCAGTGGTCGCAGAGTTTTAATAAAAATGTTAATACTAGTTTACGTCGGCAGGGGGTCTCCGGAGCAGAACCGTGTTGATTTGAGGTCCGGGGACCCCCTGCTTCCCGAGATACAGGCACCGTTATGGGGTGCCGGTATCTCCTACGCATTTAAATGTCTTGCGTCACGTGACTGTGGGATTTAAATACATAGGAGATAAACAGGGCCTGTATCCAAGGAAGCAGGGGGTCCCCAGACCTCAAATCAACGCGGTTATAATACGGAGACCCCTTGCTCACGTACACAAGTATTACATTTTTTATTAAAATAGCTTCATTACCTTAGCGGCTAGCTGCTAAGGCAATGAAGGGGTTAAATACCAGGTGCCTGGTTTAGTGTGGGTAGCGGTGGTGGGTGAAGGTAGTATTTGGCCCTTGTGCATGTTTAGGCCTTGCAGGGGGGGTTGTGGGTGGAGTTAATTAGTGACGAATACCGCTATGGTAATGAAGGGGTTAACCACTCCAGCTACCACCAGGTAGACCTAAACATCCATCCTTTGGGCTACTACACCCTTCACCTAATCCCTCTACCCACAATAAACAAAAATAAACACAACAACCCACCTACCCACCTACTCCACCAATAACAACCCCGCCCCCAACACATACAGTACAGTAATGGGCAAAATTACTATTATCCAGATATGGATAATAGCTCATTTGCCCATTCAAAATCAAACATTAGCCAGCCAGCAGAAATAAAGTAAATAAAACCTTCTACGTACCCCTGCCATCATGAAGGCGTCCTTGTTACCATACTCCAGGTCCATGTCCTCAGTTGGCAGCAAGAGTACAAGAAAAAATACAATCTAATGGCCCCTAACCCCTTAATCACCTTAGCGGTTAATAACTGCTATAGTAATTAAGGGGTTAATCCACCCTCCACCACTACCCACCTGGGAGGCCTAACCACCCACCCAAGGGTCACAATATCCACCCTCTACTCATTGATTGGCACATTAGTACATCATACCCATATAATATAGCAGTCAATGGCCAGCCTATTAAAACAAAAATCAAGCACAACAATTAAAGAATAAACAAGCACCTAAACACCACCACAACAATAGACCTAAAAATAAAATTATTCCAACATCAAAACCGATAAAGAATAAAAATTATATTATACCAAAATAATAGCATACAATTAAAGAAAAACCTAACCAACCAAACAAATCAAGAAATAAAACCACTAGCCAATCCACAAATGTACTAAAAACAAGCCATCCAAATTACAAACAATTTAATCAAAACAATAAACAGAAATAGAAAAAATGCCAATCAATAGAAAACAAGCATTTGCCAAAAAATGCATTGCCTGTCACAGTATTTATCTGTACCCTAGGGCAAGGGTGCACAAACTCAGTATCGGACCTGCCTTGTTATGGGACAGGGTTACAAGCACCTTCCCTGGGGTACATAAGCTGACACTCTCCCAGAAGTCAGGGCTCTCTTCCTTCCTTGTGGAGTGGGAGCACTTACTCGTTATCCCATCAGGGGGTAAATGAGCTGAAAAGGGGCCTACAGGGCCTCAAGCCCTGTGGGTGCTGCTTCAGGGAATGTGCCTGTAATGGATAACTACACACTGCTAATAAAGACCAGTTGAACTATATGATGTGGCTGCTTGTCTGGACTACCATCTGATATTGCCAGTGGGGATCCTCTTGGCTGCACCAGGATCTTCACTGGCTGGAGGCGCTGCGCTACGATGGATAATCATTGAGAACCTGTCCTGATATATCCCCATACCACCGCGGACTTCTGTTCTACCTCACAGTTATGCACCACACCAGAATACAAGGTTTCTCTATGATCTCACTTAGGGTGAGGGATAAGGTTCTACAAATGAAGGCACTGTTGAGATCATCAGGACAAGTTTTTGCAGCAGGACAAGGAGATACGCTCCTATTTCACTCACCCAGTTCATGCACAATTAGTGTGTGAAATGACTATATCATTACTACCTAGAAGAGGTGCAGGGGCAGTTTCCCCGCGGCTTCACCAAAGGGCCTGTAGCCTACACCATGTAGTTGATTGTACAGTATGACCTATGTTCTGTATATGCAGGCAGGTATCTGGGGACGGGCGCTTGACCATCAAGCAGCCAAAACCTCTGTTTGAGGAGCTGCAGATATACTATGGCAGTTCCCCTTGGGGGCTGATATGTGTGGTGATTCACTAGTAGGAAGAGGTGTGTGGGCGGTACCCCCTAGGCTTCAAGTGGGGGGTGCTGCGGTCCACAGCATGTTACTATATCCTAAGAAGAGGAGTGGGGGTAGTGCCTCGAGGCTTCACCGAGGACACTTCGGCCCACCCGTGATATCCTAATTTGTGTGGGCAGGTATCCGAGGAGGGGCACCTGATCCATTTGAGGAGCTGCAGCCATGCTAACGCGGCCTTCCGAAAGGGGAGCTGCAAACTATTATGTGCATTACAAAATGGCGGTTCCCACTGAGAAAGGGGACCGTGTGTCAGTTTGCTAAAGATTTGCAAGCTCTTATTGCCACAAACATCTAGGATTGGTGCAAAATGCAGACCGCGCCTCTTTCTTCCCCCTGGATGGGATGTCTGGATCCACCAGGGGGAGGAGATAGGGCATTGCTAGCCAGGATGGCACGGATGCAAGAAGATCAGACACACGTGGAACACACGTGCTTGTAGACGTGTGCGGATTAAAGTGACCGACACACTAGGAACCATCTATCAGTTAACTGGCTAGGTTCTAGTGATCTCACAAGACAGAGAGAATATACTACTAGGGGTCTGCCCCTTATGTGACTGCCCTGGACAGGAGTTACGGGTACTAACTAAATGCCAAGTTGCTTACCACCAGCCCAAAGAGAAGGGGCCTGAGCTTCCCACAACCGATCTAGACACGGAGGAGCTGAAGAGCCTCAATACTCTAGTGCAGAAATAATCGACGCTGGACTTGGGATCATCGTGCGATCTGCAGACTCATTACATGGCCTCAATCTATGAGTTATTTCATCTGGAGCCACCGATGACCTTTCCCGGTTCCTGCGTGGAGTCTGCCACAGTGAGTAGATACACCGGGGTAGACACCGGGAGAGGACATCCCCTTTCAGGCCCTGCCGTGTGGATTGAGACCTTCAAGGACTTACTTGCTCCCCTGCAGGGGTCGGAGCCATCTGTTGTATCAACCAGAGCGACGTCAGAGCCGTTCTGCGCTCGGTCGAAGGTCCACGGAGGCCTGACCGATTACTGCGAGGTATCCAGTGTACCATCCACACCGACCTGCTCTACGAGGGAGGTACCTGTCATGCTAGATTCTTCTTCTGGTTCGACAGACAAGGAGGGTGCGACCATCCCCGAGGTGCCGGTTGGGACCTCCCACTCTCTCAAGTTGGAGGTTGTCCTGCCCGTTCCGGAACCCAATGTCGGCCCTGGGATGGAGATCCGGGATCTCAACCCATGCAGTGCCCAAGCTACAGTAGGTTGCTGCCAACCAATACTTGACGAAGCAATTTCTTGCAAAACGCGTTATTCATGTGGTGACTCTGTAGTATCCGGCAACCGTAGTGTGCGCCTGAGCGTCTCAGCTGGAATCCTCAGCACCGGACGTGGGGTAGGGTGCGAGTTCCAGCTGAACACAGAGATCCGCAACATGCACCAGAGGGGTCTTACATGTGAGTTAAGTGTTTGCTCACTTTTTATGTAATAAAAAATCCTTTATACACCTACCTTTGTGGTGTCTCTCCCTTCTACGTATACCCACTCACTTGGAGAGTTACGGAGGATACGAGGGGAGACTGCATGTTTTTGAGGGATGGCTGACTGAGAAAGCATACCCGGCTGGAGCTAAAAGATACCATAATTTGTGTGTAGTACCACACTGGGCCATGTGAGTACAATATTTTATTCTATTCACCCTCTTCCCCATCTATATACACTGTTGAAATGTTAGGAAGATTACGGGTCCTATTTATCCTATATATTGCTCCCCCCATTCTTCTTTTCACATACTGGCAGTACACTTGTTAGTTTTTCTATGTTTTGAGATTTTTATCATAATTTAACTTTTTAGTTATTTTAGTGTATTTTTGTTGCTACTATGAAGACCAATTTTGTTGTCCACTTTCACTGATTTATATATTTTCCAATCCACAAAAGGTTATGCACTTATAGGTAAGACAAAGCACCTTCTTAAATCATTGAAGTGGCATTATGACTGTATACTTAATTTGAATGGAACTTAAATTAAGGGATACTTTTTTTTACTTTTCAAAGGGGTTTTTTTTTTTTATTTAATTTTTTTTAACAATATCTCCATATGTTTATCTAATTCACCTAGATCAGGTTTATGGTGACTTTTGAACAATTGTCTTTATTTGATTTGGTGTCAAGGCATTGCATTTTTCATATGTATAACTGAACAGACATTCATTCCAAATAGTTTTGTTTGGGCATACTGTACACAGAAACTCTGCAACTAGATTCTCTATCTTAATTTTTAAGTAACATCACGCATCTAAAGACAGATTGATTAAATAATGCGAAGACCTACTGTAGCTAACCTTAAGATCTGACAGTAGTGCATTTTCATAATGAAAATAACTTGGTTTACTGTGTGTGTATATGTTGTAATTCAGTTCTCATGTTGTAGCGTAAGCACACATATTTCAAACCAAGGCTCTGTCAGGTCAAAGGAAGATGATCCCATTTACACACACTGCAAAAAAAATTGCATATTTGTTCCATCTGCTGGCAACAGTGATCATTGCATTACTGTATAAGAATTTAAAAACCGCTCCAGCACAAAAAATGCAATCAGTAAAGAAGAAGACATACTTCCTTCAAAATAACTTGCAAAGTACACGTAACAGATACAATTAGAGACAAAATCAATAAAATATTCAATTAAAACCTTCAAGGCTGTTTTGGTGCTGAATAAGTGAGATGTGTTTTTGCACCTACACTCTCTAAATAATTTAATTGATGGAAATAATATTTATTAATCTCAGTTATAATTAAACATATACAGTGTCACTGATGCAGAGCCAGAGGTCGGGGAAGGAGGGGAAGGATGCGGGGAATATGCGGCAAGATGCGGCTGGCGCTCGGCCAAGTTCGGCGCCAAGCCGCGGGACAAGACGGGTAAGCATTAGATTACAGCTGGTCGCAGCAGTAGTAATAAAAATAAGCCTACAATATAAAAAGAAAAGTTTAATAATATTTAAATATTTAGGATTTAATAGAGTTTAAGACAGAAGTCCCCAACCTGTAGTGGTTATAATCTATTTTTGTTTCCTGAGGTACAGGAATATAAAGTGCCATGACCAAGGTCACAGGGAGCTGTACTAGTATTTACAGTATCTGTTTCAAAGTCAGCTCTACTCTTTTTGCTAAACAAAAGGTATGTTGATGGAAAGGTAGGTATGGTGGAAAGGTAGGTATGGTGGAAAGGTAGGTATGGTGGAAAGGTAGGTATGGTGGAAGTTCTGAGGTTGCTCACCATGAGCCTCATAGCTGGAATGTTCATCCTTTGGCACTGAAGTAAGAGGTATTATGGAAAATTGCTTAAAGAAGGCACCTTTACATGTCTTTTAAATATATCTTGCATATTTTACCATTCCTTTATGAATATATGGTTAATAATATTACTTGTGCTTACAACACTTACTTGTTCAGAGGTAATACAAAATAAAACAGAAACATTTTGAATATAAAAACCAGGATGAATGGAAATGTCCTTGAGCCCCTCTCTGCTTCTAATAAAAGAGAAGAGATAAAAGTAGTCACTAAACCATTTAACACAGTCAATTAAATGACAAATGACATTGCCAAAAAGTTTGATGTAAATGCCATTTGTAATTGTATTTTTGAAGTGAAACTTCTTTGGTGGCACCTATTCTCATGGGGCAAAACTGGAGCGAAGGAGACGAAAATGAAACGGAAGTGATGTAACTCCCCCTCCCCCGTCCCCCCCCACGCCTGCTGTGACATGCGGCAGCGGCGGCGATAACCGCCGGCGCCGCTCCTAACGGCGGACGCAACCCACCCCCCGCTGTGACATGCGGCGGCGTTACCCATAGACGTGCGCAGAGCTTCCGGTACTCAGCCTCTCTCCTCCCTCTTGCTTCCCCTTCCCCGAGTCCCACTGACTGAGTGCCGCCGGTGCGGGAGGAGGAGAGGAGCCCCAGGATCATGACGGCCGCTGCGCTGTTGGCATGTGCCGCGCATGCGCGCACAGACGTTATCGTGCGCTCCTGGCTCCTGCTCCGGTAATGTGGGAATCGGGGCGTTTGAGCACGCCGCTTCCCACGCAGCACTGCCGGAGGGGGGGGGGGGGCTCTTAATCACGGTATCAGCCCCTCATATACGGCGGGCCCGGTGCGGCCGCTTCTCCGTGGGGGAGGGGAGGAGAGGAGGGGAGGAGAAGAGGGGGGGAGGGGGGAGGGGAGTAGGGGGGGAGAGACTCTGACAGAGCCGCAGCTCCGCCTGGGGTGGAGGGGAGTCAGGAGAGAGGGGGCAGGACACAGAAAGAGAGAGACACACACACACACACACACACACACACACACACACACACACACACACACGGACTGACACACATACACACACTGACTGACACACATACACACACACATACACACACACACACACTCTGACACACATACACACACACACACACACTCTGACTGACACACATACACACACTGACTGACACACATACACACACACACACACTGACTCACACACATACACACACACTGACTGACACATACACTGACTGACACACATACACACACACACACACACTCTGACACACATACACACACACACACACACACACACTCTGACTGACACACATACACACACTGACTCACACATATACACACACACACACTGACTCACACACATACACACACACTGACTGACACATACACTGACTGACACACATACACACACACACTGACTGACACATATACACACACACACACACTGACACACATACACACACTGACTGACACACATACACACACTGACTGACACACACACACAGACACACACACACTGACACACAGACACACACACACTGACACGCACGCACACTGACACACATACACACTGACTGACACACATACGCACACACACTGACTGACACACATACGCACACTGACCGACACAGAGAGATATTCACACAACACAGAGAGAGAGAGACATACACTGACACACACACACACACACATTGACTGACACACACACACACACACACACATTGACTAACACACACTGACACACACACACACTGACTGACACACTGACACACACACACACACTGACACACACACACTGACTGACACACATGCACACACTGACCGACACACATGCACACACTGACTGACACACATGCACACACTGACTGACACACATGCACACACTGACTGACACACATGCACACACTGACTGACACACATGCACACAGTGACCGACACACATGCACACAGTGACCGACACACATACACACAGTGACCGACACACATACACACAGTGACCGACACTCACACAAACACACATACATACTCTGACTGACACACATACATACTCACTGACTGACACACATACACACACTGACTGACACATACACTGACTGACACGTGTGCCGAGCACGCGCGTTATAAGTCAATTTCTGTGACAAACGTCAAAGAAGTTTCACTTACTATGCGCGTGCACAGCACACACAGCTTTTTTTTTTTTTAGCTTAATCCAAACAAGTTCCTCAGCTAGAGCAAACACACATTCATAAAATTGTTTATTCTTACTAAGGCTGCGGCCCCGATAGCGCTGAGCGGGCGGCGCTTGAAGCAGTTACATGCATATATATATGCATGTTCCCGCTCATGCGATGCACGCGTGCAAATGCGCGGGCACACACGCTCGCCGCTTTTGAAAATAAACTTTTTATACTTTCCCGCTTGCCCGATAGTCCGCATTTGGGCCCCCCTCCTCCCCCCCTCTCGCGCGTTCGCAAGTTGCAGGACACCCGGCGCTCATGCTCTAAGCATGAGCGCGCTCAGCACCAGCGGGGACTTAGCCTTAGACATGGGAAATCTCTCCAGTATTGCAGTAGTCATACCAGAACTATTTTGGATGGTAAATATTTTATAAGTTGTTTCAGTTATGTACATTTTTCATACTAAACAGTCTCCCATGAGTATTTTAACAGAAAAATGTTTTAGTTCAATTTGACACCTACCTCATGTGATATATATGTAGCGGTGTTTCCCCAACCCTCTGGGAGATTTGCCCTGCTACCAGGTGTGTAGTGCTGATACCTGCTGGCTTACAGGATACTGAGGTGTCCGCCGATGGTAGTGGGGACATCAGGACAGGATCCTGGGGTAGATGGTGGTTCTTTCTCACTCTGGTGTCAACGCCTCCATCTCCTGCAGGCTCCAGGGATGTGGGGCAATCCCTGCAGGAGAACTCGCTGATACTCCCCCTGGATAGATTGCACTCACGAGGCAGGAGTATATTTTATAACAGCCACTGCCTTTATTCTCTCTCCCTCTATTCACAGCATATAACAGCATACACTACCGACACACTTAATCCGAGCAGGGCTAGTTCCGCAAGCCGGGGGATGCCCCGGTTTGCTAGCCCCACTCCCTCGGCGTGCGCGCGGTCACGCGTCATCGGGTGCCAGCGCCCCCTGTGGGGGACGGCGGCAGGGGGTTCCGGCGGACCCGGCAGCGGGAGGGAGAGCGCCCCGATCGGAGGGCGCTCTTCCGCTGCTTCGGCGCGCGCCCGGCACCCTCCGGCGCGCGCCAGGTTACTGCTGCGGCCGAGAACGGGCAAATGCTCGAATAAACTCGGCCGCAGCAGTACACTGGATACACAGCATGCACTAGGCCTCTAGCCTCTGGATGGTCTCTGGACTCACACCCCCAGTTATGGGGCCCAAAGGCGGTCTGAGCTCTTCCCTGACTCCCTATTCGAGTCAGAGGTATCAGTCCCACTCCCCTAGGGGAGGGGATAGAAGGTGGCCAGAGCCCTGTGCACACTCTTCTAAGATGTCTCTCTCAAGGGAGAAACAGAACTCTCTAAATTTGGATGTGCCGCCCCTTAACTACCGAGGGGGTCTGAGCCCTTTATTGGGCAGAACACAAGCCTTAGCCCACCTCCTCCCCTGTCACTCAAGGGAGCTGCTGCTTATGGGGAAAACCCTAGATTAGTCCTAACACTGCCTGCACTGATACCAGGATTTACATGTCAGGCAGGTTAGATTAGTAGCCAAGCCAGGCATGGCTATATATATGTGATCATATATTATACTAATAAGTAAACATACCTGTAGTGAATATACTTCTTGTGAAATTATTATTATGAAAAGTATTTATACTTCAAGTGCTTAATGATGATTAAAAGTGATTATCCTTTTGCGAATATAAAACTAAATATAGAAACACTGTATAAAAATAGTGTGCAGTACTGTATGTGCTACTAATAACTATAGAACTACAATATTAAAAAAGGCAGTACTAAAAAATTACAATACTTAAAAAAAGAACTAAAGTATGAAATGATGCCATTAGCAACGGGGCAACTACTGATGGGTATTGGTGGGCTCTAGTAGGTGCTACTGGTGGGGGTTGTACGTCATTGGTAGGGTGGGACTGGTGCACATACAACTAGACATTTTTATTTTCACTATTGTGAGGAATCCGTTCCTGCTTTTTGCTGGAGCTCATTTCTGCAGTGTTGGTGAGCTCTCAGACTACCCTTCTCCTGGAATTGCGAGCACTAGCACCTGTGCATGCAATCACTGCAACTCTGTTTCTCTGCTCTGGCATTGGAGGAACTCCCACACACCCCTGTCTTGGGATTGGCTATCTGCCCTTCTTATACTGGCCTCTTTCTCTGACTCTTTGCCGAGCATAATCCGAATTACACTTGGATGTAACTGTGTTTGCCACAAACACTCCTGCCTTGGCCCTGTTCCTGAGACCTGCTGCAGAGGTCTGCTTCCTGTGCTGAAGCACTGGCTCCCCAGTGCTACTCTTGCCACGTTCCTGATACCTGCTGCAGAGGTCTGCCTCCTGTGCTGAAGCATTGGATCCCCAGTGCTACTCTACCCTGTTCCAAGACCTCCCACATTCACCCCAAGCAGAGGTCTGCTTCCTGGTACCTGTGCTGAAGCTCTGGATTCTCAGTGTCTGCCTTATCCTGTTCCTGAGACCTCCTGCATTCACCCCAAGCAGAGGTCTGCTTCCTGGTACCTGTGCTGAAGCATTGGATCCCCAGCACCAGTTTTGCCTGTTCCCTGGGGCCTGCTGCCTTCTCTCCTTGAAGAGGGCTGGTTCCTGGGGCCTGCTTTTCTCCATTTCAGAGGCCGTCTCCTGTTCCTGTGCTGAAGCATTGGATTCCCAACGCTGACCTTCTGTTTCCTGAGGTTTGCTGCTTTCCTGCCTTGCAGAGGCCTTCATTATGGGCCGCTCCTCGCTTGGAGGGCATTACCGCAGTACAGCAGCTACGCTGAAGCGGGGTGTACCTGATTCCTTGTTGCCGAACTTCTGCCTGGATATCGATTATCCTGACATCTCCAATCCTGGCTTGTCTAAGGATTACTCTATATTCTCCAACCCTGACCTTGCTACGGATGACTACGAAGTGCGCAATCCAGAACCGGCTTTGTGGTCTAAGGTTGGTGTATTCACATCCCCACCTCAGCCCCGTGGTCCGGTCCCGGTTTGTGGCGAGCACGACCGTTACAACTATCTACTGTATGCATATCTGCATTAACATTCCCATCCTGACTCCACAAGTCAAATGCTGTGTGGCCTTATAATTTCATCGATTAAGAGAAATTAGAGCAAAATGAAAAGACAAATCCACCCTAACTACCCTCCATTTTTGTTTTTTTTACAGGGTTTGGACCAGGGTGGGTCCTTCAGAGCTGAACTGCACTATTTTTTCCTCTGGGGATACCCAAGTTGCCAAGATACTTACTGATGAAGTTACTGACATCTCAGTTTTTAAAGGGGATTTAAAATGGTCATTCCATAGGAAGCCATAGCCAATTATATTGCAGATTTATATTGGCCAGTGATTTGACAGCCATTTTGTTTCCCCGTTAGAGAGATTTAAACCTAATAACTTCACCATTAAGTATCTTAGGAAACGGTGAGTCCCCAGAGCTAATTATGGTGATGTTTGACTCCCAGGACCACTGGTTCCCTTCTTGTAAAAAAATGTATGTATGTACTAGGAAGAACTGCTTCTTTAAGAGAATTTGGAAAAACTAATGTATATTCTGATGAATTTGCAATGCAATGAATTGTACTGCTATTACAAAATGATTAGTGAATTTTGCCTGATTCAAGAAATCCTGTGAAAAATATCACATCTCTTAAATCAGATAGTTTTTTCCTAAAAGAGAATGTACTTTTTCTTGTTGTATAGTGAACAAAAAAATTACAACTCTAAAAATTGTTTCACGTGTCTTCCTTCTATGTATTGTGATACCTCCGTCATGTTGCAAGACCTTGTGTCCCAGATTAAGGCAGGAAACTCTGTATTTATTTAAACAGGGTTTATTTACAGGAGTTAAATAACACAACAGGCCCACCGTCCCTTTAAGGCCAAACAAATCATAAAATAAACACCTACTCCTGTTTAGGAGTCTAACTATACAGCAGCTCCAGCCCTCTCTAACTGGTAGCCGCCAGCTAAAATGGATATTAGCCCAAAACATGTACTAGTATATGCAAGCAATATTAAACAGTCATTGGGCTTGCATGCTGGAAATCATACCAGCTGCACCACTCAAGCCTATACAGAGACAGTGATTGTATCACAATATGCATCTATGTCTTTATTTATATAGCACCATTAGTGTGGATAGTGCTTCACAGTAGTAATACACATGACAATCATATAAATAACAGATCATGGATATAAGTGCTTCAGACATAAAAGTAACATTTCGGAAGAGGAGTCTCTGCTCCGAGGAGCTTACAATCTAAGTGTATGCATGCAGAGTACAAGTGTTAAACACTCCCTTGATAAATTAGTCCAGACAAATATTTTTATTACAGGGGCTGGTAAATAATTCAAAGAGCATATGTTTACAAATCAATAGACTACATTTGGTGGGGGGAAAATACATTCATAATAAAACAAGGAACTTCATTAGCTTTAAATTACATTCACTTTCTATGACTTTTTGTGACGTTATTTGCTGTTGGTAATTTCCATAAAGATGTTCATTTATTTTCTCCTGAAATGGGATCTGAGAATTACCTTTTCTGTTAAGTGATACAGCTGATGTGGGTGAGCAAAAGGTCACACCCACTTTTTTTTATACAGAAGCGTTTGTAACGAGGGTGTAATGTTTGCCAAATTAGACAGTGGTGGAAAATTGTAAAGTGGCTACATTTTGTCATTTTAAATTTCCTACATATATTTCTCATCTAGAATGGCTAAACAGTAAATTCTCCTTTTTGCCATTTTCTAAATAAAAGAAATTGGGATTATTTTTAGGGAATTTTGCCTGATTCATAAACTTCAGCACACATTTTACACATCTTTATACAGATGCAGCCACCAGTATCCTATCACTTGCCTGGAGAAATATTGTGGCTATTTCCCAGTGTAACCCTGCTTCCCCCTTCCCCCAGACTCTACGGTGGTGTCTAGGGTGCATGAGGGCAGATTACATGCGGTGTGGTGCATACCTGTGAGGAACAGGAGGGCCTGAGCTTCCCGCGATATTGTGGGGGAGCCAGGACCGGGCTTCTGGGGTGGTAGCCTCCATGATCTCTTAGTGGTGCAGCACCTCCATCTTCTATACTCCCAGGAATATGGGACAGGACCGGTATAGAAGAACCCCTTGGGTCCCAGGGTAGAACTTTCCAAGTCACACACAGTCTTTGATAATAACGAATAGTCTCTTTTATTGACAGAGCAGCAATATCCCAACAATAGTGGCTTCCAGCAGCCGCAACAACAATAGCGAGGACGGGTTATTACGCCGCTCGCCTGCCACCCATGTAATTACTCCTCTCCTTCCCTCCAAGTCGCTCCTCCGGCAGGATGGTCTGGGCTAGGGCTTCAATACCCCGTGGCCCACCCACGAGGTTAGCCTTGAGGTGGGTCTTGGATTCTCCCCATCACCCCTGGCAGTGGGGTGAGGGCATGGGTCCACCAAGTCTATAATTCTATCAGCTCTACTAAAGGACGCTGAATCTTTCTGCTCCTCTCTCTTCTGCACTCTGCGCAGGGGAGACCGTAGTCTCCTCCAACTCCTCGGACCGATCCGCAGGATTCTTTGACTCATGGCATACTAACTGAACTGCATACTCCCGGCATAACTAACCGGCAACTCCAGCCTCTCGATATCACTATCAACTCTAACTCTACTCACCGGAGTTGGCTGCTAAATATAGAGCTAGCCCCGCCCCTCGTGATGTCAGCCCAGCCTCCCCTCTTGCTCACGCCTGCAGCAGAGTCCAGTCCTGCGTCTACCACTCAGGATAGGGCTATGAAGGGGGAAAACCCATGATTACTGGTGCCTGATCTTTACAGGACTTACCACAGTAGAAGGAAGATAGGTATAGCCTGTGCTGTTTACAGGGGACTACACCAGTAATAGAGAGATATGGGGATTAACCCCTAGGTGTACCGAGGCTGATACCCAGGCTATAATAAATACTGTCCATTGGTCATGGAGAAAGACACCACTCATAAAAAATTATAAATATAATGCTATATAAGCCCATCCGGAATCACATCAGGGTGGTGGGCTAGGAAATTTATCCGATAGAAGTACAGAGAGGCACCTCCTGGAGAGGCGCCTCAAGGTAAGTCACTGATCCGGTGTCCGTCAGCCTCACCTCCACCCTGTGTCCTGCGATAAGCCGTTCAGCTGGTCAGTACTCACAGACTCTGTTTCAATCTGGTCAGGACGCTGAAATGTCTGCAGCTTCTGTCTTTGCTGCTC
Source organism: Ascaphus truei (assembly GCF_040206685.1). Classification (NCBI taxonomy): domain Eukaryota; kingdom Metazoa; phylum Chordata; class Amphibia; order Anura; family Ascaphidae; genus Ascaphus; species Ascaphus truei. The sequence continues at coordinate 93,332,180 of NC_134484.1, read as the reverse complement.
GTGGTGTCGGTGTGCTCCAGCCGGAAATGACGTCAAACGAGGAAGAAATGGTGAACCACAGTCACAGCAACTCCAACAGCCAACGCATTGAAAAAAGTAAAAAACTTTATTGATGACTAACAGTGAACATCAGGAACAGTACAGTCTGACTCTTTACGTCCAATGATGGACTTTTTCAAAGAGTGATTACCCATGCATCCTAACGATCCTTATATAGGGGATGACGTGTCAAAATAATTAATCAATCACAGGGATGGACCTTTCCCTTCACCTGCAAACCAATTAAACCATTTGAATCTATTCCACGTCACACATGTATACCAGGGCCGATATATGCAACAAACACCACACAATACACATATATTCTAAGAAAAGAATAAAGAAAAGAAAAAAATGGTTTAAAAACATAATGTTAAAAACAAGAAAACTTAAAAAAACTTAAAAACCATCTTATACGAATTTATTTATGGGTTTATGTGAAGCACAACACATATATCACAGTAATAATTTGTTTCGTTCCAATATTATATTTTTTAAAAGATTCATGGACGATCTCATAATGATATGGGACGGCGATGAAGCATCACTTATTTCTTTTATTAATGTATTAAACACGAATGATCTTAATATTAGATTTACATTTGAACAAAATATTAATTGCATTTATTACCTAGACCTACTCCTGTACATCGACCATAATATGACCATCCAAACAGACATTTTTAGAAAACCTAATTCTAGGAATACCCTACTCTCAGCTAGGAGTTGCCATCCACGTTCGCTAGTTAAAAGCATCCCCAAGGCTCAATTTATCAGGTTAAAAAGATTATGCTCTGATAATGATAGTTTCCTTGTACAATCTAGGGAACTGTCGGAAAGATTTTTAGCCAGAGGGTATACTCATTCTGATGTTCAATTAGCGTTTGAATCTGCAAAATCTATGGATCGATTAACACTTTTGAAAAGTTAAAATAGGATACCAAAGAATTGTAAAGATAATGTGAAATCCCTTTCCAGATACAGCGATATAAGTCCACTGTTTATCACTACATATAATCGTCAATCGAAATTAATATGTGATATTGTGTATAAGCATTGGCAAACGTTGTCCCTGGATAAGGACATCTCTGAATTTGTAAAAAATAGGCCAAAGTTTACTTACCGTAAGGCTAAAACTCTTGCTTCACACTTGTCACCAAGCCTTTTTCAGTCTCGTTCAGAATATACTAATATACGAGGGATACCTAAGGGTTTTTTTGCATGTGGAAATTGTTCCATGTGCAGATATGTATATACCACTAAATGTATAACTTTTGACAGTAATAAGACACAATACTGTATTAAGACCTTCTTGAATTGTAATACTACTTTTACGATACACCCCCTACATTGTGGATGTGATAAGAAATATGTCGGACGAACTATTAGACCATTAAAAATGCGAATTGCAGAGCATGTTCGTCTGATAAAAAGAAAGGATTTATCACATCCGGTGCCTAGACACTTTGCTAGGTGTCCCAGAGGTGGTATAGACAATTTTTCATACTTCGCTATTGAGCATATTCCCCGTCATGTAAGGGGTGGCGATAGAGAAGGTACATTGAATAGACAAGAAATGTACTGGATATACACTTTGAACACTCTCCATCCATTTGGCATCAACCAGGAGTGGGAGCTTAAACACTTCTTGGTTGGTTGACATTATGTGTGGGGAGTGTTCGGAGTGTATATTATCTATGATTACAGTATTGGAACAGCATATACTATGTTAATGTTATTGGGTATGCAGCATTTGAATGACCTTTTCATATGCATCAAAAAGTTGCTATATTTTCCATGTATGTGCCCTTAAATAATATTCACAACTGCATTATTTTTAAATGATCTATTATTAATTCATACTAAATCGATTTAAATAATTAATGTTTGTGCAAAGTATCCACATTTATTATATTATTTATTATATTTTGTAATAATTATGTGAGCATTCAATTTTCTTGTTTTTAACATTATGTTTTTAAACCATTTTTTTCTTTTCTTTATTCTTTTCTTAGAATATATGTATATTGTGTGGTGTTTGTTGCATATATCGGCCCTTGTATACATGTGGTGACGTGGAATAGATTCAAATGGTTTAATTGGTTTGCAGGTGAAGGGGAAGGTCCATCCCTGTGATTGAATAATTATTTTGACACGTCATCCCCTATATAAGGATCGTTAGGATGCATGGGTAATCACTCTTTGAAAAAGTCCATCATTGGACAAAACGCGTCAGAGTGTACTGTTCCTGATGTTCACTGTTAGTCATCAATAAAGTTTTTTACTTTTTTCAATGCATTGGCTGTTGGAGTTGCTGTGACCACGGTTCACCATTTCTTCCTCGTATTTCCCAGTAATGCTGCAACATTTCTGTGAGATTTCTGCAGTCAGACTAATGGCCCCTCGTATTAACACAGCGGGGGTTCTTGCAGTCCCCTTCAGTTTGAATGGGACTGCCAGGGACCCCCGCTGTGTTAATCCGATTGGCCATTAGTCTGTCTGCAGAAATCTCACAGAAATGTTGCAGCATTAGGCCCCGTTCACACAGCGCACTTCGCGACACTGTGTGCGTGAGTCCACGCATGCGCGCCTCCGTCTGCTGGGCAATGTGTGATCATCCCCAGCAGACGGAATGATGCGGGAGCGGGCAGGGGGAGTATAAGTTTTCGTGGCAGCCCCTGTTCCTCCCCCCTTTTTTTATTATTATTATACTGTGGGGAGCGTGGACTGGGGAGCGGAGGCCGGAGAGGGGGTGCTGACAAGCGGGGGAGGAGGTGTTGGTGGCTGTGAAAACATAAAACATAAAAGAAAATCGTGGTGTGTTTGTGTGTGTGGCTGGAGCAGGGAGCTGCAGAGTCTCTGTTCACTTTCAGCAGCCAATGAATTGTTTGGCTGCTGAAACTGACGTCACGCTGCTGCAGCCTGGAATCATACTTTCAAAAGACTCCCACGACTGCAGCAGCGTAGACGCCATGCTTTGCAGCCAATGGTAGTTTCAAGAGTGAATATTACCATTGGCCGCCAGGGGTTGGTGACGAACGCGCACTCATGTCGCGAAGTACGCAGTGTAAACGTGGCCTTACTGGGAGATTGCCTCAGATTTTCAAAGGCAAGTGTTCGGATACTCGTGGCTGCATCTGTATGTAACAATGCAGCAATGAACTTGCACATCGCGGTTAAGGGTCTACCTATAGTATTGCAATAATGGCATTTCCATTAGAAAATTGGAGTTCGAACAGAAATGCATCTCTCTGTATTCATTAATCACATGTCCAAACAGTGAAAAAAAAGGCTTTTTAAAACGCAATTTGTTTCTGGCTGTGTAATTCCCTGCAATATGCCAATTTTGGATGCAAAAGAGACAAACTTTCAAAATTACATGTTCACGGGATAATCATAATAGATGCTGGAAAAAAAGATGTATTAAACATTTTTTTTTAAATAATGTGTAATATCTTATTAGTTATCTAATAAAAACTATATTCTGCTTTCAGTCTTAATGTTATCAAAGCATTGTGCAATATTAACACACATTCCCAGCAAGCTCAAACTCCCACACCCACCACATGATGAATATATATTTATGTCAACCAGAGAGCTACTGAGCGTGGCAATGGTATACAACAAGTGACAGAGGATGCCCAATGCTACATACTATTGACAAAACATATATGATGAAAAGTATAAAGTAAAATACTTCAATAATAATAATATTAAATACTTGGTTATTTAGTTAACCCTTTGGCCAAAGGCGTCATAAGCCTGCATACCAACGTCAAGGTATAACCAAAATAATGCAGGTCCTACACTACACTACATTGTGAACCAAGTCTTTAATATTATTATTATTATTGAAGTATTTTACTTTATACTTTTCATCATATATGTTTTGTCAATTGGATGTAGCATTGGGCACCCCCTGTCTCTTGTTGTATACCATTGCCACACTCAGTAGCTCTCTGGTTGACATAAATATATATTCATCATGTGGTGGGTGTGGGAGTTTGAGCTTGGTGGGAATATGTGTTAATCAATGTCTGACTGGTAGCAGTCAATTGGAGGCTGTGGCACCTCCCCCCAGAGCTCACTCCTCCTCCTTCACCTTTTTAACTTGGGAGGTCATTTCACTTGCTGCAGGAACAAGACCTATAGTAGTTCTTCCCCTCTTACAGAGGTAAAAGGAAGGGTTCACAATGTAGTGTAGTGTAGGACCTGCATTATTTTGGTTATACCTTGACGTTGGTATGCAGGCTTATGACGCCTTTGGCCAAAGGGTTAACTAAATAACCAAGTATTTAATATTATTATTATTATTGAAGTATTTTACTTTATACTTTTCATCATACATATGTTTTGTCAATTGGATGTAGCATTGGGCACCCCCTGTCTCTTATTGTTCAATATTAGCTTAGACTTTCCAGAACATGATATTTGCATGACATTACAATTGCAAGTTTTGCTCGACCTTCTAAAAAAACCAGTAAGCAAACAATGCGCGTGATGTATCAAGGCAAATTTGTAGCAACATTTATGTAAATTGAATCATTTTTATCTTGTGTCTCTTTGTGTCGATGTTTAAAGGTCTTTGTAACAAGCTTTGCACAAGGTGCATCAGATTGTGATTTGGGGAGTGTCAGTAGGAGGGTATATGGAGGTGTTACATGGTCCAGTGGTTGTAATAGGATGTATCATACGCTGCGTCTTTGTCCCTCATTTTTTTTTATCTTGTATTTGCGTCAACAAAAATCAGCCAAATCTGAAGTGACAACATTTTCTATCCAACATTTTCCACCACCTGTGACAAACTATCTTACTTTTGACACAAACATAAGCAGAAAATACAGAGCAACGCGTTGAAACAAACTTTCACAGTATGTGCACTTTCTTTATTTCATAAACCTTACTCTATATTCCTGTTACTAACAGAATGTTTCATATCAAAGACAAAACATTGTCTGGAAAATACTGTATGAAACTAAAATTTAAAAGCTTTGCCTGATTTAGAAAAACAATAGCTTTATTCATTCAGTAAGCAGATACATGGCTATCACAGCCAACTATTTTACCTCATGTTACAAACAATCCTCTACAGTCTACAGCAACATACTGTAGATTTCTGAAATCCATTTAAACCTATGCTTGCTACTCCAATCCTCAAAAGCTCTTAACTTATAGCCCATTTCAACTATGCAAACTGGCAATGTCAATTGTTTGTTTTAAAATGCTCCAATTGTGTCCCTTTGTCCAATACCTAAATTAATTAAAAAAAAATAACCTGTTGGTCTTTAATATAAATGTTACAATGTAAGTATAATATCAAACTGTTATGCCTGGACTAGGTGGAGGTTCAACATTTTGCCCAGTTCCAATTTCTGCTAGTAGTTCTATTCTGGATCCTGGGTCATGTCTAGGGTATGAAGAACCCAGCTAGCTTCAACTCAACCCTCTTTCCAAAGCACAACAAGTCCTGTATATTTTCTTCACTTTATTTAGGAAAGCAGCATTAAAAACAGGCACTTGTGGATAAGATGTTTGTGTTGGAAAGGTGTATCTCTGTGGGTGCTTTGTAGTAAGGGCAGGTGAAAAGAATTGGCCTTGCCATAGGGGTGTAACATAAATGTACTCACTCTGGCAATGTCAGGAAGTAAAGACAGTGGGTACTGCTTGTGACACAGGGATAGGGGTCAGGCCAAACTAACTGTCAGCAGAGACAGGGGGAATGGGAAAGCCCATTAACTTGGAGGACTGGAGATGTTGCCAGGGCAACCAGGGGTGTGACAGACTGGAAGGAAAAAAGGCAACATAATGTATCCATTCCATCTGCACTGGGAGTGGAACTGCAAGGAAAGTACTGTAACATCCAAATACAGCTAGCAGGCAGAACTGCCAAGGAAAGGGGGGGGGGTGAAACAGAGAAGGCTGAAATGGGTATTTCTGTTCCATGACAAGTTCCATGGACAGCTGTCTGGAAGCAGCTTATCTTAGAATATCAGGCATGTTTGTTAGTGTTTTATTGACTATAAAATCTACATAAAGGTCCAGCTCTGGCATTTAGATTGTTTAGTATGATTAACCTTGAAGAATAGCTTTGGGATCTGTACTTAGATCAGTGCTCTTTAATATCTTTAAAAGAGACAGTGCAAATGGTTTGCTTTTTTTTGTAGATGACAGAAAGATCTGCAACAGGGTTGACACTTCAGGTGGGGTAAACAAAATAACTAATTATTTGGTAAACCGGAGAAATGGTCAAGAGTGTAGCGACTACAATTTATTTCCAACAAGTGCAAAATAATGCCCTTGGGTCACAAAAATCCAAAGTTAGAATGCACTATAATGGCAACTACCCTAGAGGAAAGGGACCTGGAGTTATTATTTTAGCAGACTTAAAAGTAAATAAGCAATGTAATAAAGCAATAAGGAAAGCAAGCAGGATGTTACATTGTATAGGAAGAGGTAATAGCAGCAGAAAGAAAGTATGTAGTTATGACGCCACTTTCTAGATCAGTGGTGCAAACTCACCTATGTTCAATTCTGGAGAACATATCTTTGGAAGAACGTAAATAAATTGGAGATTTTGCAAAACAGGTCTACCAAGATGTTGCATGATCTATCAGGAAAGACTACAGGAACTTTAATATGTACAGCTTAGAGGATAGAAGGGAGAGTGTGAATTTGATAGAAATTTTCAAATACATGTAACACCTTCGACCCCCCCCCTCCCTTTACGGGAGGTCTGCATGTTACATGTACTCTGGTGCTGGTTAGCTCACCTGCTGCAGACCAGAAAGCCTGAGTCTCCGCTGTGGTAGTAGGAATAGCAACAGGACATATTGGTAGTTCCTCAGTACAGTTATGTATCTGTGTCTTTGGACAAAGCATTAGTAAATCATTACATCTTGCTTGTGTTTGGCCAGCAGTTTCTACTTCTACATTACAAAGAGAAATACAGGGAATGTTTATCAAGAGCATGCAGCTGTCTTGTTTGGGACATTTTACAGCTCTTGCTATTGTATGAAAGACAAACTGAGAACAATAAAAGTAAATAAAGATTACAACTAGCATAGTGAGTTAACTCTCTCAGTACTGGAACAACTCATATAAGAAGGATAAAGATAGCAGATTATATTAACCCTTTCAATCCCTGAGACTTGTAGAGCTGACATATAATTGCAACCCCTTCACCCCCTGATGGGGTAAGACAGAAACCGTTTCACTCACTGGGGAGCAGGCTGCATCCTGAAATCATCTCCTCTAAATTTGGGTTAGGAGTCTCTTATATACCTGGGGAGGGGTTAGTGACCCTGCCCCAAACTGGGCAGGTGTTAGAGGAGGTCCCAGTGTCACATATACCATGTGTGATCCCTTAACACTCCCCCAAGGCATGATGCTCCAAACTGCCATCCAGCCATCACCTGGCTATGGCATCAATATAGCTAGTGTGCCAACGGACTCATATTCTTTTCATGTGAAGGGATTTAACCCTGACACTGCCAGGATTTACATTCCACGGCCAGGAAACACATAGCCAGGGGCACTGGGCTACATGTGTAAAGGGATTAAAGTACAGGTTGGAAGCATATTCCAAAGATAGAGGAGTGCTCGAACCAGAGGTCATTCTCTGAAGCTGGAGGTTGTCAGGCTAAGGGGAAATGTGAGGAAGTACTTCAAGGAAAGGGTGGTAGATTATTGGATTAACCGCCCAACAGACGTGATAGGGGCTAATACAGAAAGGGTATTCAAAAATATTTCAGATAGACAAAGACTAACCTAAATACAAAAGCAAAGCAAAGATCAAATCGGTTCGGAGGTTTTACCGCAGATAGGAAAATGGGCAGGAAAGGTGGGCCAAGCGGTTCTTATCTTCTGTCACATTCTATGGTTCTATAAGATTAAGGACCTGGTGCAACTACAGTGTAAGTAGCAAATCACCATAATATAAAACAACAGGAAAAAGCCATTTTCACACAACAAATGCCAGAGTAGTGAATTTCTCAATGAACATGCTCATACAATCTCAATAGGCCCAGTAAAAAAACATGACTGGTTACCTTTATATTACTTCGTAGCCTCTCCTTTCAAGTCAGTAGAGTACTGTGCCTCCATACTGGGCTGTTCTTTCATCAAACCTATTTCACTTGTTCATGTCATGTCTCAACTTCTAGTGTTTATATAATTGCATGGGTGCACCAACTCATGCTTTTTGCATATTTGATCCATTCATTCACACTTTTGGGACATATCCCTTTATGTGATTTGTCACCCCACTTCTCACTATACTTTAGAAAGCCCTTTGTGTTTTGTAACTAAAAAGACACTAAAATGTACAGAAAAGTAGGACTAACTTTATCCCCAGGGAAAATGACTATAGCACCTCTAGCATAACCAATAGAGCTCCCATATTTGAAGCCATATCAGTCAATAATTTAATAAGCATAAAGGCATAAGTTCCAAAACATAGAACCACTGTCCATAATTTACACAAGATACCCAAAAATGCAAAGGTGTCACAATATTGAGTTTGTTGAGGCTGTGCAGTATTTTATTAATAAGCCCCATTGTCATGGTTCACTCACTAAGTTTTATAACTCACTCAGTGTATAACCATTTTCAAAATCGGCAATCGTACTGTATATATTGTATTTTTTAAATGACGTGATTTAGGCAAGTAAAATTGCATTGTCAACTTACAGTAAGTAAGAGTGAAGTCCACAAGTGATTTTGGAAGTTTTTTCAAACTCACGTTTACAGCTGCAAGATTTAATACCATCATCTTTTTATGCATGTATTATTCATTAATCTGGACCATCACAGCCTGGGAGGGGGGGTTGCATCTGCAGAAAAAAAAATCTTATTTCCGGAAAATATTGAGGATAATTTATTTTATTTGCATGTGAATTGTGATTGCCATGGTGTTAATTCTATAAATTATGTTACATACAGGTATGGGATGACAATTTAGCAAAGTCATCTGAAGCCTGGGCTGCCACCTGTATTTGGGACCACGGACCATCCTACTTATTGAGGTTCCTGGGTCAGAACCTCTCTGTAAGAACTGGAAGGTATATATTTTATATATACTATATTTGTGATATTGTTAAATTATACAATATATATCTTTTTTTACTTCAATATTGTTTTCCTAATAATTTTTTCTAATAGTCTTAGATTACATTGTGAAGGGAATAAATAAGTACATACTGTAGAACTCCAAAACGTGAATATAAAAATATGCAGGAACTGTAATGAATATATATGATGCATTTATAATTATGAATAATACATAATAAATGTATCATCAACAGAGTAAAATAATGACTACATAAAACAAAAAAATCTGCCGTTTTCCACTCTCTTTATCCCATTTTAACCGCTCCTCTCATTTTCTCTCTATTGTCCACCCTCCTCAATGCTGTCTTCTGGCCACTCCCAAGTCACCACTGGCATCAGTAAGCTGTGGTGGGTTGTGATGCTCCTGGACCGTGGGGAATGTGGGTTGGGGCCGATGCCCTTGAATATTCACATGGGCACTATTTTGAGAGAGAATAAAGAGAAAGTAATCATTGCCTGCCTTCGTGGTGACTCAAGAGACTGATGAATAGTTTAGGAATCAGCACTGGCCACAAACATGACACTACTATTAGACTGGTGTAGCGCACTTTCCCCACCCTATGGGAGATATGTCAGCTACTGTGTGTGTGGTGCGTTACCTGTGGCTCACAGGAGGTCTAAGCCTCCACTACTGGGAGCCTGGGGTGTATCTGATCAGTCTGATACCAGTGCCCCACCTGCGCGGGATCCTAAAAGTGTTGGATAACCCCGCCACAGGACAATAAACCCAGTAACACACACACCAGATGGTATAACAATATTTACTGAACACATAAGAATAATATAACAGAACCACTCAGGCATCAAAGCGCCGTGCCCCCAATCACTGTGTCCACACCCCGGTTTACCCCAAAATACAGAGGTATGTTGGGCACCTAACCACCCGGTGTCCACAGGAGCCAACCCACTCAATGTGTGTGTGCGACAGCGCTGCCCACAAGAAGTGTTAGAGTTGGTGCACTTGTAGATGGGGGATACCTTCCAGGTGCTCCAGCACCAGGTATCACCGACAGAAGAGAACCTTCCAGTCTGTCATCGTCAGCAAAGACGTCCGCCTCCACGTTGGTGGTATTCAGCTGGAGTGTCCCATCGTAATGAGAGTCTCTATACTTGCAGTGGTGGTCCAGTCCCAGACCACAGGCAGCAACTGCTGCGTGGCATTCCGCTGTGTCCCTGACACTAATGATGCTAAGTGGGACAGTGTCCCTATCTAAGGGGCCTGTCCCTATAGCAGCCACAAACTATGTGGGAGTCAGGGTCTAGCTGGAACCTAACAGGGGGTCTCTGGCCTAGTGCAGGGGTCACAGACAACCTGCACACACACTCTACTCTCTTCTTGTCCCAGCTCCGACTTGCGTGGTCTCCTCAGCACGCCAAATGTATCCATTAAGTTGCAGGGGGATCCAACCGCGCGATTGGCTACTGTATCTCATGTGTCTAGCAGCTCCAGAGGCTGATGGGGGTTGTAGTTCCCCTGTGGAGTACTTGTTGTAATGGCCACTGCTGTGTGATTGCTCTGTGCATGCGGGTGTGCTAAGATGGCTGCCGCAACCTAAACCTGCACTGCGCAAGCGCAACTGTACTGCGCATGCGCTGCCACATTAAAGATGTGTGCCCTGCAAAGGGAGCCGCCAGGAGCCTCCAGCAACTCAGTCGCCCTGCGCAACCTCCCTGCTCCTGTCGGTGGTCTGACTGCCACCTCCGGCAGCATCCGCAGCACCCACGCGGGTGAGGGGGCCAAGGGGGAGCCCAGCAGGAGACCTGGCCACACTGGTTGACAATGATAGATGACAACCCTAATACATGTATGCATATAGAACATATATCAATATATTTTATCCATGTATGTTCTTTAGATCAAAGTAAATATTGACATGAGATTAACATTGAGAAATTGACATAACATTGGATTTGAATATTGACATGACATTGACATGAGATACATATATAAGAATATACTCTTAAGTAAAGAGTGCTGCACTCGTAGAAAATGAAAACATATTTAGTTGCATGAACAGTATTGTACCATATGGTACCTGGCAGAGACAGATACAAGTTCACTTATTGAAAGCCATCAGAATATACCTGTAGCAGATTTGCAGCTGTTCCTGATGCACAATCTACTGTACTTTGTTTTGTCAGAAACTGGAGAGAGTAAATAGATACAGCTGTAGCGCAACTCCAGGTTCCAAGGTGCAAGCTGTCACTGTCCTGTCCTACACTAAACCTCTGATTGTACTGAATGGATGGGTAGTGAATTCCTTCACACTGTAAGTTGAGTGTCTCTGGGAACACTGAGATCAAGTGCAAAGACATATATACTATGAACCAGCTTCCATGTCAGTGAAGCCTCTTAGCTCCATTGACATTATTTAGATTTAAATCTGCTCCAGCACAGGAAAACAGCTTAACGGCATATTATATGTAGCTCCGGTCTTATTTCAGCACCCAAGACCCCCTCTGTAGCGTGCCGAGCGATCGCGGGTGCCGCCGGAGCCAGCGACGGACCCGCCGGCACGGCGCGAGGGTGGGGGCCAGGGGAGGGAGCGCTCTGAGACCCCGGAGCCTCGGCGGCGCACCCGGCTAGCGGGGCTGCCATGACAGGTTGCACGAGCGTGCGCATTGGTCGCGCAGGCGCAGTAAGGGTAGCGCACGTGGTCCCAATGCTAAAGAGGTCCTGAGTGGACTACAATTCCCAGTAGCCTCTGGGGATTGCCCTTTCACCCACATCACATGCAGCCAGCTAGCAAATAGTGTTTTGCAGCTTCTCCTGTGGAGGAAGGCTACAATGTTGCGGTGACCACGTTTGGTTTGAGAGCAGGAAGGGGAAGGAAGGGTGTAGGGAGCAAGTGGCTCCTACACCAGGTAAGGTAGTTCCCCAGATCCCAGGCAGGCCCCAATCCCCACCAGGGTAGTGGGTAGGTACTGAGGGACGGCCCCTAGTTAGGGACCCTGCCCGTAGGTGTGAGTGTGCAGTCTTGTCAGTGTCACGGCTGGTAGTTCTGTGAGCGCTGACAAGTAGGCACAGTGTGTGTGTGCAGTGCAGTGTAGCTGCAGGTACCAGGTTGGCTGCAGTGGGTTGCTGCAGGTACCGAATGAGTGCAGTGGGTGCTGCAGGTTCCGTGTGAGTGCAGTGGGTTGCTGCAGGCACCGAGTGAGTGCAGTGGGTTGCTGCAGGCTCAGTGTGAATGCAGTTTGTTTGCTGCAGAGGTTAGGGAGAGGTTAGTCAGAGGGGACCCGGGTGGTGAAGGGAGAGGTAGTGTGGGTGCAGGGGGTCAGTGACCCACCTGCATAGGACAGGCTACCCCGTAGGTCCCTAGAAGTGTTCCCTGAAGACACCAAAGGTTGCTGTGCTGCAGGGACGGCCTATAGTAGTAGCAAGCATCACCCTTACTGTGTAGACAGCTAGGGACAAAGAGACAAGCGTACGGAGCAGGTTGCTGGCGAGTCGTCTGGGACCAGACGACTGGACATTAAGACCAAGAGGCAGACCGTGATTCGCCTGACCCTTTGCGAAGAGGTACCGGTCACCGCTGTGACCGGAAGGTACTATAACATCAAGTGCACCAACACCGGTCAACAGGCGCTGATCCCGCCTTAGGCTAAACTCTTTAGGAACACTGAGCGAGTGGTTAAAGAACTGAGCCTATACCATCACTTTAACATATATGGACACGGTGTGTGGGGTACGCGGTGAGGGGACGGAGACGTTGCTCCTGATGAGAGTGGCCGAGCCACTAAGGTTACACGTTAAGGTTATACCGTTAGAGTATAAGTTAACATGTTGTGTTATTGCTACCGTGCATTATTATTAGTAAAACCAGTTACAATCATATGGTGTTGTATGTTTCTTGCCCAGGGGAATCTCACATCACGGGGATCCTGGGTAAGTGGAGGCTCTGCGCTAAGTAAGTGTATGAGTGTTACCCCAGGCTCCCAGCTAGCGGAGGCTCAGATCTCCTGGAGCCGCAGGTGTTGTACAGTGACCAGTAGTTCCTTTGGGAGGGTTCAGAAAAAGGGCTACATTTGGAGGCACTGCTGAGATATCAGACCTGGGGTGCCTTGTAATTTTTTTTTTCTAAATTGTGCTATTTTTGTTCCGCCATGTCTGTTACGCCCTCAAGGCGGGAGAGCCCATGTGCTGATTGCCTGCCCGCACGGGAAAATGTTGCAGAAACCCGTCCGGGACTGGCGGGAAAACCAGAGCCCAGCCCACACACTGTGAGTGACATAGAGCTGAGCCCGGACCATCCCTTAATGAAATATGCCTCATTTCCGCTTTACCCCAAGTGGAGATTGTATGAAGAACTGCAGTCTGCCGATTCTGTTCTTCATAATAAAACCAATAGAACCGTAAGGTGCAGTCAAGCACACCCTCAAGGGTTTGGAGCCTGGCTATCAGAGACTAGGAAGCTACCCTTTCTTTTGTGACCGTGTATACGAAATCTATTGAGACTGCCTGCTAGTATGATCTATGACCCCAACCTGCTGCTACTAGACTACAAGGAGGTGTTCATAGATGGGATAAGGTGTCTGCACAACACTTGTGTTACTTGTGACTTCCCAGGTGGTGAATTGATTTGGATACCCGTGTGTACCTACTGCGGAGTACAGTTTCCAGAACCAGTGTTGCTGGAGACTCCGGAACCCGCCAAGGAAAAAGCGGTCGACTTCAAGACTGAATCAGTCAATGCAGGTAATCAAGCTACATACCTCACAGAAGTTGCGGAGGGCACTGGTACTCTAACCGTGGTTCCAGAGTCGGTTCTAGAGCCGGAACCCAAAGAGACAGATGTGATTGGCCCCCACACACGGAAGGGGGGTACCCTTTGTTCTGACTTTCACCCCCCAGCTGTATAGAGTTCTACAGCCTCCAACGGCAAGATTGCAACTGGTAGTATGCCCATGTGCGTTAGAAGACTGTATAAGGACTGGTGGCTGGAAGGACGAGCCACCTATGTCACCAGTGGTGCTCACGACGACAGTGGTAGATAGGGAAGAATGCCTGCACTGCTGCCTGAGCGAATGTGATTGCCCCGTTGGTGAGTTGACCCGAGGGCTCGAGTGTCCCGACTGAAGCGCAGTTCCTGAAGCTCAGGCTGCCGCAGCCTACAGAACTGTCAGAGGAGGAGGAGGAGGACACTGATACAGAAACGGATTATTCTTCCTCCGAGAATGAGATAGACTGCCAAGGGTTACACCCTAATGTGTATATGCCCTGGCAAGCGCCAGGAATAGATGCCCTCGTGCTAGTGTGCCCCTGCGTTCAGGAAGCCCGTGCCAAGGGAGTCGACACGTCCCAGTTTCCAATAGACTTCAAGACAACCGAGGTGGACGGGGAAACATGTATACAGTGTTTTAGCCCCACTTGTGACTGTTCTAGAGGTGCACTAGCGTGGGAGCCCGAATGTGACTGCTGCGGTGCCTGTTTCTTGAAGCCTGTTATACCCCAGCCTACGGAACCAGCAGAGAAAGAAGAAGAGGAGGAGTCTGACCTCTCTACTAAAGTGAGTTATGCTGGTAATCAGTCTGTCCTAATTCCAGAGGCCTCAGGGGACCCGTGTGTCCAAACCAATGTTTCAGACACTCTCAAAGGGGACATCCTAGTGCTAGAGCAGGAACCTCTGATGGTGGAACCTGTGGAGAAAGAGATGCCTGATGTCTTCCCCCTGCCGGCCCAAGCCACTGCTAGTCCACCTACCTCAGCTGTGGAGGTTGTGGAGGGCCCGTGTGCCCAAAGGGACATTCTAGACTCAGGTCCCGAGCCAGAGCCGCCGAAGGCAGAGTCACAGATGTTGGAACCCCAGATGTCGGTTCCAGACCTGGTTCCCGAGCAGGAACAACAGAGCCCAGAACCGCAGATTCCGGAATCACAGGGTAAGGTGTCTATACCCCCATCCTCTTTTGGTGATTCCAGCGACCAACCACTTGTGGTGATGCGCCTGCCGGCGGACCACTCTTGCCAAGTCACCAAGCCAGCTATCTCGGCGGATACAGAGCCTGCTGTGGGCCCGTGTGCCCTACTGTGGCTAGTCCGGCCTTCTACGATGGTACCAGCGGTCCCAGGCTTGGGATCAATACCTGCCAACGACGACAGTGGTGAGTTGGCTGCCCCAGGGGTGTCGGGTGTGAGCTCCCCGGTGTGATCGTGGGGCCTGGTGGCTCCAAAGGTAGGGTCACCTGGGCGATGGACTCACCTCATCATCGCGTCCTGGTGGAGGTGTCTTCCCCAGAAGATCTCTGCAGACCAGGGAGCGGATTTGACCTCATCAAAGTATCCGGTACAGCGGCCAGGAGCGACGCTTACTCCTGCGCGAGGAATCTCCAAGCTTTTCCTTCTCCAGACCCGGGACTGCACGAAGACATTGTGCTGTCCACAGAAGATGTCACCGTTAAAGAGATTGCTGGAGCGGACAAAGACTGGGCTGAGACCGCTCGGGTAGTTGTGGCCTCTTCCATGCGCACGATGGAGCACTTCGTTCGCCATGTGGTGGACCGAGGCAAGAGCCTGAACCTCCCACGAGATGAAAATGGAAGATCAGGCCAGGGGCCATACCAAAAACCCCTTACTATTTTTTCTGCGGGGGGAGGCGATGGTTTGGCGGTAGAGACTGTAATACTTGATCTTGAGTTCCAAAAGACTCACAGGAGTCAAAGTGAGAAACCCTCACTAAATCAGTTAGGGGCACTCCACTATGATACTCAGCTGGCCTCGGGTATCCACGCGAGTTTGTCGGGTACTGGTGAACAAATGCATGTTGTGTGTGGTGTATCAGTTGCAATGCATTTTGCATTATATAACTCCCTGTTGCATGGTTGCTACCCAAGCGAGGTCGTTGGGACTTCTGCGAGGGGGAGAATGTAGCTCCGGTCTTATTTCAGCACCAAAGACCCCCTCTGTAGCGTGCCGAGCGATCGCGGGTGCCGCCGGAGCCAGCTACGGACCCGCCGGCACGGCGCAAGGGTGGGGGCCGGAGGAGGGAGCGCTCCGAGTCCCCGGAGCCTCGGCGGCGCACCTGGCTAGCGGGGGCCGCCATGACAGGTTGCGCGAGCGTGCGCATTGATCGCGCAGGCGCAGTAAGGGTAGCGCACGCGGTCCCAATGCTAAAGAGGTCCTGAGTGGTCTACAATTCCCAGCAGCCTCTGGGGATTGCCATTTCACCCACATCACGTACAGCCAGCCAGCAAATAGTGTTTTGCAGCTTCTCCTGTGGAGGAAGGCTACAATGTTGCAGGGACCACGTTTGGCAGTTGGAGCTGGGAGCAGGAAGGGGAAGGAAGGGTGTAGGGAGCAAGTGGCTCCTACACCAGGTAAGGTAGTTCCCCAGATCCCAGGCAGGCCCCAATCCCCACCAGGGTAGTGGGTAGGTACTGAGGGACAGCCCCTAGGTTAGGCACCCTGCCCTTAGGTGTGAGTGTGCAGTCTTATCAGTGTATAAACACAAAAAACACAGCGCACAACGCTCATAGTGCATTAAAAATTATATTAACATAAACAATATTTAAGGTGAGTATCGTGCGTACATCAAAGTAGTATTAAACAAGCATTTGCGGGATAATGTTACCCAACACCACGTGGAAGCCGGATCAGATGTCTTCACATGTGGATGGAGGCTAGTTCCTTTAACATCGGTTCCTGTTCAGGTAGGTAAGAAGTCTCTGATAGTCCTTGCTCCCATAAGCAGGTCAACACGTTAGCAGCTCTGCCATAAATTGCTGCCTTAGACGGAGCTCCACACCAGCTGAGATCCTCTCTCTCCCCTCCGTTTGGACACTTCTGGATTGGTGACGTCACCGCGGGGTTTCTCGCCGATACTGGTGCTGGATACACTGGGTAGGCTCATCGTAGTGGGGCAGTACAGTTAAAAACAATACTGCTCTTGTCTCTTCCAACGCGTTTCGAAACCCGTGGGTTTCTTCATCAGGGAATATATGATTATATTATATTCTCTGATGAAGAAACCCACGGGTTTCGAAACGCGTTGGAAGAGACAAGAGCAGTATTGTTTTTAACTGTACTGCCCCACTACGACGAGCCTACCCAGTGTATCCAGCGCCAGTATCGGCGAGAAACCCCGCGGTGACGTCACCAATCCGGAAGTGTCCAAACGGAGGAGAGAGAGAGGATCTCAGCTGGTGTGGAGCTCCGACTAAGGCAGCAATTTTTGGCAGAGCTGCTAACGTGTTGACCTGCTTATGGGAGCAAGGACTATCAGAGACTTCTTACCTACCTGAACAGGAACCGGTGTTAAAGGAACTAGCCTCCATCCACATGTGAAGACATCTGATCCGGCTTCCACGTGGTGTTGGGTAACATTATCCCGCAAATGCTTGTTTAATGCTACTTTGATGTACGCACGATACTCACCATAAATATTGTTTATGTTAATATAATTTTTAATGCACTATGAGCATTGTGCGCTGTGTTTTTTGTGTTTTTATCTGCTAGTTATAGGGGGTTCCTGAGCCCTCCCTTTACCGCAGCTGCAGACGCTCTAATCAACCAAGGTCACGTAATTTACCTTACATAATCATCACTTCACTTATAACATTAGTTGCGCACTTTTTTCCTCACTTACTTATCAGTGTCACGGCTGGCAGTGCTGTGAGCACTGACAAGTAGGCACAGTGTGTGTGCAGTGCAGTGTAGCTGCAGGTACCAGGTTGGCTGCAGTGGGTTGCTGCAGGTATCAAATGAGTGCAGTGGGTGTTGCAGGTTCCGTGTGAGTGCAGTGGGTTGCTGCAGGCACCGAGTGAGTGCAGTGGGTTGCTGCAGGTTCAGTGTGAATGCAGTGCGTTTGCTGCAGAGGTTAGGGAGAGGTTAATCAGAGGGGACCCGGGTGGTGAAGGGAGAGGTAGTGTGGGTGCAGGGGGTCAGTGACCCACCTGCATAGGACAGGCTACCCCGTAGGCCCCTAGGAGTGTTCCCTGAAGACACCAAGGGTTGCTGTGCTGCAGGGACGGCCTATAGTAGTAGCAAGCATCACCCTTACTGTGTAGACAGCTAGGGACAAAGAGACAAGCGTGCGGAGCAGGTTGCTGGAGAGTCGTCTGGGACCAGACGGCTGGACATTAAGAAAAAGAGGCAGACCGTGATTCATCTGACCCTTTGCGAAGAGGTACTGGTCACCGCCGTGACCGGAAGGTACTATAACATCAAGTGCACCAACACCGGTCAACAGGCGCTGATCCCACCTTAGGCTAAACTCTTTAGGAACACTGAGCGAGTGGTTAAAGAACTGAGCGTATACCATCACTTTAACATATATGGACACGGTGTGTGGGGCACGCGGTGAGGGGACGGAGACGTTGCTCCTGATGAGAGTGGCCGAGCCACTAAGGTTACACGTTAAGGTTATACCATTAGAGTATAGTGTACATGTTGTGTTATTGCTACCGTGCATTATTATTAGTAAAACCAGTTATAATCATATGGTGTTGTATGTTTCTTGCCCAGGGGAATCTCATATCACGGGGATCCTGGGTAAGTGGAGGCGCTGCACTAAGTAAGTGTATGAGTTACCCCAGGCTCCCAGCTAGCGGAGGCTGAGATCTCTTGGAGCCGCAGGTGTTGTACAGTGACCAGTAGTTCCTTTGGGAGGGTTCAGAAAAAGGGCTACATATATAAGGGCAAGAGAGACAGTATGAGGGAAAAGAAACATTTAAGAAGAGAGATAATCAAAGAGAAGGACAGTGGCATAAAAAAAGTATTATTCACTTTAACATGAGGGACACTTCATATCTTCGTCCCCTAAGGTCTTGCCCCTGAACCTTATAAAGTCAAAAGAGCATATTATTTGGCTTTCTCCTCCGGTACCCATCACACATTTTTTTCCTGTTTGCTTTTCTAACACTGCTGAATAATATAATTACTCTCTAATGGGAGTAATGGAAAATAATCATTTTGATTTTTCATTATGCCCCAAACCAGATCAACTTTATTGGATAGAGTTAAACATGATACAAACAAAGTTAGTATAATAGCTTGACATGATATTGTATTACTGTTACCTAGCAGTATAGTAGCTTTCATTAATCGCACACCAATTTTCATAAGTGTCTACTACTACATTAAATGATCATAAAGAAACATTGTTATACTGTAATGCAATGTATTATAGCCTCTAATAATAGAACAACATATATTCCGCCATAACAAATAGGACATTGACAAACAGATTCACAAAGGCAAAAGTGTTTCTATGCCTGTCACTTTATTAATTTATACTTTAATTATACATACAGTTATACAAACACTACACTCATTTTAAAAGCATGTACAGTAGATCAACAGATATTACATATTGTTCTTTCTTGTTATGCAGATATCAATCTATACTTCAACTGGTGAAGCCATGGTATGATGAAGTAAAGGACTATGCTTTTCCTTACCCTCAAGACTGCAATCCCAGATGTCCATTGAAATGTTTTGGGCCTATGTGTACACATTATACACAGGTAACTTGAATACCATATTTTCTGTTTCTTATTTTATTTTAAGTAAAATTGTACAGTGTCATTAAATTAACTTTATCGCTGCACTTTTATGATGGGTTTAGCAAACAATAAATATATTACTTTGCTTTCCAGATGGTCTGGGCCACAACCAACAGAATAGGATGTGCTATCCACACATGCCACAACATGAATGTTTGGGGTGCAGTATGGAGAAGAGCCGTCTATTTGGTGTGCAACTATGCTCCAAAGTGAGTGCTTGCCTGTTTCTTTCTGTGTATGCTGCACTATTGTAATTTAGAACACATCTAATTATGCAATTAATGGGTTATGCTGTGCATTTTTACGTGCCCCCAAGGAGTGTCCTATTGATTAAAAGAGTTTTCTCAGTCAAAGGAAGTTCCATGTGTGCACAGAAATAAAGACTTGGAGTATTGTGAACTTGCAGAGCAACATCATTTTGAATTCAACATTTGTCAGCAATGTTCCCATCCTTGGTAGCACAAAGAGGGAATTATTGTTGGTCTCATTCAGGGGCTGACTGGCCCATTTAAACTGACCCAAGAACTAGGTGGCCCACACACCATATATACATTTACACATACATGTATATATACATACACATCATATATGTTACACTCACACATCATTTATACACATAAATGTATACAAACACACCATAAAAATATACATTTTCCGATTGTCAGCACACAGTAGAGGAGAGAGCCAGCCAGGGAGAGGAGGAGCTTTGAAGTGAGCTTTTCAGCGCCACCTAATGGCCGGAGTCATTGAGCTGCTGCACAGGTATCCTTCACCTTGTCCCTGACACCAGCCTGAAATATTCTATTCCAACCGTCTGGAGGGAAATTTCTCCTTTGCCCCCCTGGCCAGCCTTCCCCTGGTCTCATTGGTAGGGAACGTGACCTTTATCAGTCAACAATACCCATATTTTTTGCGGGAAATTTTTACTGTAAATGTTCTTGACACAGACCCTCCTCTAAAAATAAGAACATATCATATTTTGAGTGCAATGGCATGCAATATGTTAAAAACCCTGATGAGAATTTTGGAGGGGTTACACCAAAGTCACCAAAGGTCGTGCCACTTTGATAAGTTTGTTTGGAGAATTGTAATCACATATTTATGATCATCAAAGTGAAAACATCTACATTTATTGATGGGCGGCATTAAATTCTCAAGTGAGCCGAGAACAGAAAAGGACCCTGTCCTAAAAATATTAACATTATTTTAATTGCTAAATATTAATGTTGAATTAAAATTGTGATAAAATAATCCAAGGGAATACAAACCAAAAGGTCAATGGTGTCTGATAACCAAACCAAAACGCTAATTTGTTCCGCTGCTTATGGACATCGTAGCAGTATCAAGGAGATCCACTCTCTCTTTGTTTTTCCCACTAATAATCTAATAGCCCTATTGTCTAATTTTAGTATTTGTCATAAACACAAAAAAAGTGCTTTTTAACTACAGCCTAGTAAATGTGATGCAGGTAAACAGTAATTTTGATTTAAAAAGATACAGTATATGGTTTTGTTTTTCTAAACCATTTGGTTGAGCAGACTCGTCTCAGAACTCCCCCACTTGATTGTAGGTAACCTACAGTATAAATAGTAAGAATTGTAACGCATTACTTAGAGTACTTTATCAAATTATATGAGCTTGCTTCCAGCGATAGGCAACTGTTGCCAGACAATCCAAATCATTATGAAATCCTGGTTCTGTGTGAGTTTTATAAGTCATGTGGTAATTTAAAGTAAACATTTTTGTTCTTGGAAAAGTCAGCATATTTATTTAAATAATGTTTTTTCACTTATGATGATGCAGTAATAAAGTTACAGATTATCAACAAAATACCCTGCCAATAAAATACACCATAAAGCAGAAAATTATGTAACTTGATATATTTTTCCAGTATGTTGTCCCTACTGTCTTATTTAAACAGGATATGGATCTGATTAATCCTGGACTCAAAAATGAAAACATATTTTTTCTTTTTGCTTTATTTCCTAGAAACTAATAAAATGAATGCAATGTTGTCAGCTAATGTCATTCATTGAAATACAACGGAGTATTCATATTAAGGCACATTTGTTGTTAAATTGATACTCAGCTAAACATTTTGATCATACATGTTTTAGCATCAACGTATCAGCTATTTAACTTTTACATTCACTGTGTGCCTCAATTTTCAATTTAGATAATGATAATTTTCTGGTCCAGTCATATTTTTCTTATTTATTGCATCATATATAGAAATAGGTTTACTTTTTAATGTACTGAAACAGCCTCAAGTAGACCATAATAAAAATACAGTGGTTTAATGCAATCTTTTCTTTGCTTTGATATATAGATACCGTATCTAGTAGCTGTATTTAACTATTTGTGTTAATTTATGCGTTAGCCTCAATCAAACTGGTTTTCAATGTATGCTCCTTTTAGTCATTCTGTATCTGCATTTTACTTACTGTACCTGTATCCTCTTTAAAATAGAAACTACCAACGAAAGAAATAAGTCCAAGATATGAGTATCACAGAATGTACATTATAAATCAAACAGAGATGGCAATACACCATTTGTATTTTTTTTCTGAATTAAAGCTGCAGGCCAAGTAATATCCTACGTTTGTTTTTTTTAAATAAATCAGTTTTGTACTATAAGAAAATACTTGTATGCTTTTTTAATTTTTAGAAAACAACTCTGAATTACATTTTTAATGTATTATAATTTAACAAGCATTTTTGGTTTCTATAGCAACCATTTACATAGTCACATCCTCTTCCTCTTCTGAAACAGGCTCTAGCACACCCCTTTTTGAGCCCAGCCCTTTCTCTAGCAGTGCACCAATTGTATCGAGTGACTGCCTGGTCACATGATCTTCCCCAGAGAACTTTGAATCTTTGGTCCTCTTCTGATGCACTGACAGCCATTTAGTGAACCCACAAGCCGAATCTTCACCGATCGATCACAGGAGAACAGATTGATCAACAATTTAGCTTATTATTTATCATTGTGTGGATTGTATTGATGCACATATTAAGGGGAAAAAAATAAAATGTAAAAAACAGCAGCGTGTACTGTTCCTGATTGATTAACATTTATAATACTGGAGCAGATAAGCAATTTTTTTATGATACTCATGGCACTTTTTTTTGCAGTTTTTTTTTTTGCAGTAAACATAAAAATTGTATATTTCTCAAAGGCAAGATATCCCAAACAATATAAAAACTGAAGGGAATTGCGTGCCAACATTTTACCAATGACTTGTTATAGTTACAATGTATTTTGTATTTTTTAGGGGAAACTGGATTGGGGATGCGCCATATAAAGTTGGAGTGCCATGTTCTGCATGCCCACCAAGCTACGGAGGCTCCTGTACAGACAACCAGTGCTTTCATGGAGTAACATCAAACTACTTATACTGGTTTAAGTGAATTGGTGTAGGGCCCGGGCTTATTATTGTTACAAAAAAAGTAATGTTATATGTCAGAATGTATGCAAAGTTATTTTTCCTCCTCCCATTCATTTTAATATAATAGTTTCTAGTTCTGAGAGCTTCTGGGTTTTATCAATTAGTCTCGTGCCAGCACAAGCGGGGCAGAATTGGAAAAAATATCAGCAACAGATTTATCAAAGGAAAATTAAATTGCATTTAATTCTGGTTCTGTTTTGTTGCTCTTATTCAGTCCTGTTGTGCAGCTGAGAGATATTACTAAATCAATCCCTCTGCCTTCAACTAAATAAGGTAATACGGTTAAATGTACCTATTAATTCAAATAAAAAATTGCCATTTGTGAATTACAAGTTAAAGAAAAATCTACCAGAATACATTGATTTTCCATATATACTGTAAATAAAATAACCCATATAAAGCATGACCTTGAGCAAAAGCAATCCCTAAACCAGCTCTAAATGGAAAACGGTGCTAGACATGGTGCTAAAGGAAATTATGTACTGTAGCAACAATACTTTGGGCTTCATTGGGAAAATATGTCTTATCAGCTATTTCAGGGTACAGTTTGCTTATAAAATAAGCTATCAACAGCAAAAGCATAAGTAAAAAAATATTGCCCCAAAATAAGGTGTTAACACTTAATTAAAAAAACGTTCCTCAAATCAAATTATCAGAGCGCAGCAATATGTATATGTAACTTGAAACTGTTCACCCATCAATAATAGTAATAACTTGATTTTGATATAGGTTGTATTGTCTAGCTAAATTATTTAATGCTGTGTTTTCATACACAGTCATACACAGATACAGTCATGTCCAACAGGGTTTATTGGGTAATACATACAGTACATGTGATATGTTACTGTGTGACAGTGCCGAGAGGGGCACTATTACACAGAAACCCCTATTGACTTCAGCGGAGTAGTGTCAGCACTATTGCAGTTTGATAAATAAGTATCTGTATGTGTGAAAATTGAGCAATTAGTGCATTTAACAGTCTCCATTATATACATTTCCAGTGTCGTGGTCAAAGCAATTTATATACTGTACCAACTGTGCTGATTGTGGTGCTGGGCAATTAATTTTGGTGCTGGGCAATTAATTTTGGTGCTATACACATATAAAACTTCTGAATGAGATCTCTTCTAAAACTCTAATGTACACTATGTGTAAAAATGCATTTGTAATAAAATGATCCTGAACCTGGAAGATCATGTATCAATCTGCTTTTTTTCTCAAATGAGATAAGGTTAGAGTTCGTGTTTCGTATACTTGATACAGATGGCAATAAAAAATTTACAGCGACTTTAACTGCAGGTAAAAGAAATACAACTGATGTCTAAGAATTTCTACACCCCAATAACTCTATTGTTACTCCTCCCATGGAGGGCAGGCTATCATAAAATGTTGATGCTGAGAGAAGCATGTTTAAAATGTTCTTTTAGTTTCAATATCAATGAAAAATCTGACAATACATAATCTTTATAGAGTTTCCTTAACCTTTCTTATGATCTTTTACCACTTTGTTATTATTATACTTACTTGTAAGTACAAAAGTAACATCATCATGATCATTTGTTCATTTCTGTATTCAAATTTCTATAAGTGTAAATGTTCAGGGATTAATTATTATACAGCAAAATGCATATTCCAGCAAAGCTTATTCCAAGGGTGGGGAAAACTGCATGGCACAGATAATTATTTGCATTTAAATATAATCACAGACTTTTTCTTATAGTGGTTTATATAAGTGGAGTTTATACAAACACTGTATAAACATTCCCTTATTGATATGGCAGGTAGGTTTCTAAATGTACACATTTCACTTTGCTCAGTTCACCAGAGCTGTAAGAGATTGCAATAGATTTGAGGTTGTTAATTATAAGTTCTCTATTTGAAAACCAGCACAAATTTATACAAAATACAGTATCAGATTTATTAAAAAACTCAATTGAAAACAAAGTGTTACCCCCCCCCCCCCCCCCCATTGATTCATTTGGTACTGGAATGTGTTTAATACACCGTTTCCTGAAAAACAAAAAAATGTTTAATCTTTTGGAGGTTCATCTGAGTATTTTAAGGGCTTTCTGCCAAAAGTTTTCTTCTGTGTGAGCAAATGATTTCCTGTGTGAGTTAAACCAGGTGATGATACAACTGGAGATTTTGAAGAACCATCTTCTAAAGCTGATGCCCAGAGTACTGTAGGAGAAGTTGTGGGATCTAATCCTGTTGGGTCTGACACAAATACACCGTCACAGTCACCAGTTGCCTTTATGCTGGTGAACTCAACATAGTTGTTATGGACATGGGAAAGCCTTTTAGAAAGTGTGGGATGTGACTCAGTTAAATATATTTTGCATAGCCATTAGAATATCTCCCATGGTACCTCAGGTGTGGTTCTTTTATAGCATAGGCATTTCTACCTAATATATTTGGAAGGAGGTTTGGGGGGATTTATATACAATATGAGATACTACTGTACCAACTTGGAACTCCTCCCTCAACCCCCCCCCCTATTTCCCCCCCACACCCCACCATCTCCCCCTCAGATTTAGGGTGAAAATTCACCCATCTCTATTAAGAAGCATATTTTGTGTTCTTACAAAAAATTATTTTTTTGCAATTAATTGGTTTACTGCAATACCAAATCAATCCCATTGTACAATAAATAGGTTTTGTTTTCATTTGAGCTGTTTCTTTAATTAAATTGTTTATATTCAAAACAAATAAAAAAATAGTGAAATGCTGTAAAGCTTAGGTCTATTGAATGTTTAATCTGCCACTATTAATTAATTTGCAACATATACTGTAAAGTATTTTTTTGCATAAGGAACATATCCAATCAAACAACTACAAGTATTTCATCATACTGGATTTATGTTAAACATTTAATACATGTATATTTGTTTTTATCAATATTTTTAAATGAGGAAGTTTAGTTACACAGGAGTCTGTCTATATGTACTACAGATGTAGCAGCCATTATTGCACCCGTTAATGTGAGGTGTTGTGTTAACGCTGGCACGTTATTTAACAAGGGTTAAGGAGATAATGCACAATATTTTGTACGTTATATCATGTTAACAGAGGTAATCATGCATTCTACTGTACATCTATCTGCCATAATATTTTATTACATTTATGTATATTAAATATGAAATGAAAAACAGTATCCTCATTGCAATAAAGATACCAGATGTTGGAGGCGCATGCGCGGCGGCTAGGTGTATGGATGCCTAAGTAAGAGGCTCCGCCCCTACCGGCACGATTATTAATCAATAAAAAGCACAAAAACCAGTCAATCGCGGCGACAAGCTGAGATTCAGTAACCGGAGCTCCCAAGGATGCCAAAGAGAGCGGTATCACGTAAAAGAACCTCCGTGGTGACGATTATTTCCAAAAAGGAGAGCCGACGCAAGTAAGTGGAGGGGAGGAAAGCAGGCAAATGGCGGGCTCAGTCTCAGAGAGTGAAAGGTTCACGAGCAGACCCGCGAGCAGAGCGGAGATCACAGACCAGGATTGGGTCACAAAAAAGGACATTAAAGCGTTCTGCTCAGAAATGAAGACCTTCCAGAAAGAGCTATGGGAGCTCAGGAAAGACATTGACAGTATAGGGGAAAGAACAAACACACTCGAAAATAAAGTGGACGCACATGCTAGCTCAATACAAAAAAATGAGAAATCCACGGCCCAACTCTACAAAATGATCACGGACATGCAAGACAGGCAGGAGGATTCCGAGAACCGAGACCGGCGCAATAATATACACCTGCGGGGTGTACCGGAGTCGGTGTCCGACCCAGAGGAATTCACCTCAAACTGGCTCCAGCATATGCTGCCCGATAAAACTGAAGCAGAGCTACAGTTTGACAGATGTCACCGTGCACTGCGGTCTCGACCGCAACTGGGTGACCCGCCGAGGGATATCATCATTAGGCTGCATTATTTTAAAATAAAAGAAAGTATTTGCCAGATTGCTAGAGCGACCAAGTCCCTGGAGTTTGAGGGAGTGAAACTACAGGTGTTCCAGGACCTGGCCCCACAAACCCTGACCAAAAGGAGAGCCCTGTCAGCCATTACCAGAGTCCTGCATGACAATGGGGTCTGCTATAGGTGGCTATTTCCATTTGGCTTGATGGTCATAAAGAATGGCGTGGCTTTCACCTTGAAACACCTAGACGGGGCGCAGAGTTCCTGAAAAAAATTGGCTTACCTGTCTCTTCCCTGGGTCCTGAGCAGTGGCGTCCAGCAGAGATTCCAGCTCCGGAGGCGTCTTGGCAGCGTGTGGAGCCGTCGGGGAGCAAACACAGTGCTTAACTGTCTCTCTGATGCCAATCATCCACAAGCCAGGATTTAAAGGAGCCTTCTCCGGCTCAAAACTTCATAAGATGCAGACGGTGGGTAGCTGATCCCTTCTAGTGGCGGGAAGGGAGCGGCGCGGCCATTTTAACCCCACTTGGGGAAGAAGGCAGGAGAAGAGGTCCCCTGGTGGTGGAAAGACGAAACACGGCCATCTTAGCTACAGCAAGAAAACGGACTGAGGGAGACCCCTGGGGGCAGGAGACGGCATGGCAGCATCGTGGACATTCGAGGACGAATTGGCTGAGGGAGCCCCCTGGTGGCAGGAGGGCAGGCAGGAGCAATGGGCCCAGCAGGTCTACATCGCTCCTCAGAGGGGGGTGCAGAGGGGAGCAGGAGGCACGACGGCGGGGAGAGAAGGCTCCATCAATATAACCACATAAGTTGCCCACTCATAGGGGGGTGGGGGTGAGGGAGAGAGAGGGGGGAGAGAATGGGGAGGGGGGGAGAGAATGGGGGGGGAGGGAGAGGGTGGGGGGGAGGGGAGCGGAAGGTGGAGGGACGGAGCGGGGGGAGAGGGAAAGAAGGGGGAAGAACGGGAGGGGGTGGAGAGAGAAAGAGTGAGAGAATGTGAAGAATGTGGAGAGAGTACGTGAGAGAGACACCCGTGAAGAGGTAGGGCTGGGAAAGGTATGAAAGAGCGCCCAGGGGGAGGCAGAGAGAGGCATCCCTCTTGTAGGATGGATGGGGCTGAGGGGGTGATAAGATTACATTATAGTTGGGAGGGAAAGAATGTAAGTACGAGGGCAGGAATTGAGGTGATCCTCCATATTCGTGCTGAGCCGGATGTATAACATTTCTCTCCACTTGCCTGCAGTCGAGGTCCTTGGGGAAACCGACAGGGGGATTCAAAGCTGCCCTGCTGAAAGGGGAGGTTGACGAGATGGTTATCGCTGCGTACCGCTGCTGATCCGGGCCCAGGGACTTCTCGCACAATGATCCGAGGCCACAAGAAAGCAGAGTCCCCTCCATGGAGTCAAAGAGGCTGGAAGTGGGTGGCGGGGGGAGAAAGGGTGGGGAGATGGGGGGGGGGGGCGGACATAATAAACAAAGCAATCATCTGGAGGGGAGAAGGGATCAACGGACTGAGACCTAGCTCGAATTAGGCTAACAGAGCAGACAAAAAAGTGTAATGCGTAACCAGAGGAGCAGAAACCCCGAATGAGATGGGCCTTTAAGGAGGGGGGGGCTGCCCACATGGAACTCTGCCGCAGCAATGAAGTTTTCACCGAGCACGAAGGGGTGAGGTGAACAGATGGCCGGGGATGATGGCTAAGACATGTTTAGTTTCACTGTATATAGGTCATGTATTATACCCACACTGGTTTATTTGGGTACATAGTTTGATTAAGTAACATTTCCATAGCATTATTTAATGGAGGGTGACGGTCTAGGGACCGCCTGGGTCGGATGCCTGCGTCCCGAACTGTGCATGGTGGGGTTTCACCTCCATGCACAGATAAGTCCCTCTGGCACCCACCCACTGGCGGTGGTCGGGGTTATGGAGGCCCCTCCTGGGCCTTCCAGGGCATAGGGTAGGCCCTTGGGCTAAGGGACCGCTGCTGACCACGGTCAGCCTCGGCCCCTCAATTGTTTTGTTTTTCTTTCCCTTCCTTTCCTCTCCTACCCCTCCCCTCCCCCTGTGGTGCGAGTTATGGTTCCGGTCGAGATAAATAGGCCGGGAGGATCCAGAGGACAACAGGTCTACAGTAGAGGAATAAAATGTAGTAGCAAAAAAACAGACACTCAATGTCATTGATTATGGTATCCCACAATACTAAGGGTTTAAATAGCCCGGGCAAACGCAGAATAGCTATAGCGGACTACAAGCGTAAGCAGGCAGACGTGCTACTCCAGGAGACGCACTTCAGCAATAAAAGCGCCCCCAAATTGTGGGATAAGAGTTTTAAAAGGTTTTATCTTTCCTCCGCAAGGAATGAAAAAAAGAGAGGGGTGGCTATCCTGCTCCATAATAATCTCCCCTTTATAGAAGAGGTGGTCAAGAGAGATGGGGACAGCAGGTTCCTCGTCATCGTAGGAACCATTCAAGCTCAGCCAATAACATTGGCTATGGTGTATGCCCCTTGCGAGCAAGACCCTTCTTTCATTAAGAAGTTCTTTAATACGCTGAGATCAGTTGCTAGAGGAGATATAATTCTAGCAGGAGATTTTAATGTAGCGCTCAACCTGAAAATGGATAGGTCAGGCCCCCACAAACCCAACAAGAGAAGCTATATAGAAACCTTGCAGGAGGGACTGGCGGATAGTCAACTGGTAGACATTTGCCATTTGACATTTGGTAGAGATGCACCCATTAGATAGGGACTATACTTTCTTCTCCCACCCCCATTCCACCTACAGCAGAATCGATTACTTCTTTGTCTCTAGCAGACTGGTCCCGAAGATCCCCCACTCAGGGATCCATGATATTTCATGGTCGGATCATGCACCCATAGAGCTACGGTGTACTCAAAAATTTCTGGACAGGCCGGGAGCGAACTGGAAACTTAATGAGGCATTATTGAAGGTCCCAGAGTTCGAACAGATAATTGGCAAGGAAATAGATCCATTCTTCCAAATTAATACCGGTAGTGTACGGTCCCATTCAGTTTTATGGGAAGCACACAAAGCGACCCTGAGAGGGACCCTAATTAAGTTGGCGGCAAAAAGGAGAGGAACGAGAAAATTGTCACCTTGCAATCTAAGCTTAGGGACCTGCTACTCAAACATAAGCGAGGTCAGTGTCCGGCTCTTCTCAAAGAAATTCAAAACACTAGAATCGAGCTTAATCTAGTCTTAACCTTCCAGGCAGACAACACACTGAGTCCAAGAGGCTATTCTATGACAAATCAAACAAACCAGATACCTTGCTGGCTAACAAATTGAGAAATAGGCACCCAAATTATAATATACAGGAGCTACGGTTAAAAACAGGGGCCACAACAGCTAACCCAAAACTTATAGTGGACACATTCAGGAGCTTTTATGAGGATCTTTATAACGGGGGAAAAGGGCTCACAACTACCAAAATTGAGCGGTTCGGAGAGGGAAAATTTAGGGGCTAACTTTACTACAGAGGAGCTTACCCAGGTTATTCAGGACCTCAAACTTTCGAAGGCACCTGGACCTGACGGGTTCTCAAACCTTTATTATAAAAAATACATTAAGCTCCTGGGGCCTCATCTCCTCAGAATGTTTAATGCAGTGCTAGAAGGTGCCGCGTTCCCAAAACAGATGCTCCAAGTGTCCATCTCAGTAATATATAAGCCATTAGACTGTTCAAGTTACAGGCCCATTTCACTCATTAACACCGATATCAAAATTTATGCCAAACTACTGGCCAATAGATTAAGTCACATCGTGCCCAGACTCATACATCCAGATCAATCGGGTTCATTAAGGGTCGACAAGCCACAGATAACACACGATGGATTATTGATCTGATAGATATAGCCAATACACGTAAAATTCCAGTTATGATGTTGAGTCTGGATGCTGAAAAAGCCTTCGACAGGATTGACTGCCCATATTTGAGGTCTACGCTTGGAGAGTTTGGGCTAGGGGACCGGGTAATCAAAGCGATCCTGTCACTATATAGAGGTCCGGCCGCCAAAGTAGTACACCAGGGATTTCTGTCGCACCTCTTCAAAATTAGAAGTGGCACTAGACAGGGGTGCCCGTTATCCCCACTTTTATTTGCAATGTGCATGGAGCCCTTAGCGGCCCAAATCAGAAATAATCCCGATGTGGGAGGGGTCGAAACCAGCACACAAACACACAAGGTAGCGCTCTACGCTGATGATGTTTTGTTGACGATCTCGAGGCCGCTCACCTCCCTACCGAACCTCTTCAACTTGTTGGGGAAATTCCATGACATCTCAGGTTTTCGGATCAACCAGTCCAAGTCTGAAGCTCTTCATATAAGCCTCCTGAAAGAGACAGAGAAGTTGATACAGATCAATTTCAATTTTAATTGGCCTAAACAAGGAGTGAAATATTTAGGAGTAGTCATTCCCAAAGATTACAACGGTATATATCAAGCAAATTACCCCAAACTGATCCGCGATCTAAAAGAGGATTTGAGAAAGTGGGCGTCTTTTAAAATATCTTGGATCGGCAGGATATACAGCATAAAGATGAATCTCCTCCCACGCATCCTTTATCTGTTCCAGACATTGCCGGTGCCACTTAGACTGATGGACATACTCTCACTTCTGTCTGCCATATCCAAATTCATATGGGAGGGGAAAAAACCGAGAGTAAAGGGTATGAGTCTAAAAAAAACAACATTGGCGGGGGGGCTGGCGGTACCTTATTTGATATCTTATTATAAAGCGGCACAATTATGTCAAATCTCCCAATGGCACACAAGCCTGGATTCGAATAGATGGGTAGCATTGGAGAGTGAAGCTTGCTCTCCAATAGAGTTGAAAAGCTTGATCTGGTTACCCAAAACAGCCTTAAAGCTGATAAAACAGCCGCTAGCCTCAATGACTAACTCACTGGCTATCTGGGAGGCCAATAAATTTAGGTGTTCTCTTTCATCCAGAGGCTCATTGATGACCCCGTTGTGGGGCAACCCAGACTTTGCTCCGGACCTGACCAGAAAGGAATTCACAATTTGGAAACAATTAGGCATACTTAGACTTCGAGATCTAGAGGGGAGAAAAGACATTAAACCATTTGAACAAATTAGAGCTGATAAGAACCTCCCCCTCACAGAAATTTTCAGATACCTCCAACTGCGAGCATTTTATAATAATATTACCCCGAGACCCCCACTAACCATGTTTGAAAAGCTCTGTCTAGTTGAAACTGATACTAGTGGACTTATATCGCAGCTGTACAGAGAAGTGATCGGTTCGGGGGAGAAAGTTGATCAAAAACTGAAATACATGGAACAATGGGAGAAAGATCTAGGGGAAACTCTAGATGAGGAGGAATGGGCCAAGATAGTAACGGCATCTGCCAAGAGTTCTATCTGTACGACATTAAGGGAGAACGCATATAAAGTGTTAATGCGCTGGTATCACACTCCCTTGAAATTATCTAAATTTGTACCAGGGTACTCCCCACTGTGCCCCAGACAGTGCAGAGCAACAGCTGACCTGTTACATATGCTGTGGTCTTGCCCGCGGGTTAGACCGCTATGGCGAGAGATTAGAGATTGGCTTCAGGGGATTCTAGGCCTCAAAATCCCCTTGGACCCGTGGCGGTTCCTCCTGAACCGTCCGACACTGGGTCTGAACAAAGCAAGTAATAGACTGGTTGCATATTTCGCAACAGCAACGCTGTGTGAGATCGCAGCATTATGGAAACAACCCAAAATTCCATCAATTCCCAAGATTCGGAACAGAATTTGGTTTGTGTGCCAGATGGAAAAATTAACGAGTTTAGTTAATGACACTGGCGAAATTTTCCTAAAAACCTGGACACCTTGGTTGGCCCAGATGGACATCCCGGGAGTGGAGAGAGATACTATATTGCTTTGATAGGTGCAGATGCGTTCTCCCTTGATAGCGGGCTGATGCAGGCGCTCTAGGCGGTAATTGGGACTCATGGTTCCCTCGGTGAATAGCTAATTAGGAGAGACGGACCAGACAAGAGCAAGGTTACGGAGACATTAGGATCCAAGAACATCGTATTTGGCTCGACCCGTGCCACACCCCTTCACCCCCCCCAGTCCTTCCCTTCGTGTCTTCCCCCTAATTTTTCTTTTTCCTTTTTGGTTGTTTGTTTTCCCCCCCTCCACTCTCCATGAATATGTGTTTGTTAGGAATTAAATGTATTGGTAAAAACAACTCAGATGTTATAACTGTTTATGTATACTTTTAAAAAACAAAATTAAACCAAAGTTATAAAAAAAAGATACCAGATGTTTGTACTGAGGTCAGAACATGAAACAAACATTCAAAATATACATTTATTTTAAATATATTTTTACCATAATTACACTAGGAATTATTAAAAATTATAAATGTGTAAGGGCAGACCAATTCTGAAAATGTTAGTCATGTTATACAGTACTGTATGTAATTTTGTGCACTTCAATAAACATGTACAGTATATCAGTAATGTTGTATTATGTACATATATTAACTAATGTAATATGTGATTGCTTACAAAACTGTGTTTAAAATAAACAGAAAAATAAAATGTTTGCCTAATGTCTTTTACTATTGAAAAAATAATGATAACATATTAAAGGTAAATGAAAATTAATTCATCACCAGTTGTATATGTAACCCCTCTAATTTACCTAAGACTAACACCTATTGCTGTGGCAGGAGCCAGAGTCCTCTGTACGTTCCACACTCCTCGTGGCTGTAGTTCAAACCGAATAGAGGCAAACTACAGCAACGTTTATAATACCACTATATTTATAAAGCCGTTTGTAAGGATACAAAGGTACCTCATGATACTCAGAGGGATCGTTAAATGCAGCCACATTACATAAGACCAAAACACTCCCCTATAGGTGCTGCGCAGGTGTGTCTCAGTGTCTGTTACTGTGGCCAACCAGTCCTGGGGATGGTAAGAGATGTGTGCAGAGGTACATTATGTTACGCCGGTGCTGCCCGCAGACCAGACCCGTCCCCTGAGCAGAAGGGGGAAGTGGTAATACACGCACCCGCAGCAAAGGGAGCGTGTCCGGAGTGTGGTATGAAGCGTTGCCAGGCCAGGTGTAGTAAGGTAGACAATACTTGCCGGTACCGGTTGTAGAGATAGAGTGAATGATGCCTTGCCGAAGTCAGGGAGTGGAGAGTGGAGATAGGTCGTAGTCCAAGCCGTGTTCAAGGGGTTACCAGAGTGAGCGTTGTCCAAGGAGTGCCGAGATCGAGAGCCAGAGGGGGTAGTCGTACGAGCTGTGTCAGAACCTGTGAAAACACTGAGAGAATCCAGAAGTACTTCCATACAGAGACTATGTCGAGCAAAGACTGAGAGCAGAGAGGAGCTAGATAAAGCAGGAAGGTCCAATTAAGAACGGAGGCGGGACAGGAAGAGCTACAGGGAGACACTGCAGATTGGTGCAGGCATAACAGGCCAGGTGAGTCTTGTTAGTAACCTGAGTATGCCCGTGCAGTGTGCGGGGGCGGAGCCTGATGTCCGAGGGACAGGAATAAGAGTGTGCAGACTGAGCGTGCTCCGTAACTCGTGGACACGTGTGAACCGAGCCAGTGGATGGTGCAGGTGTGCGTGCAGGAGGGCGTGGGCGCACCCGGCGCTGAGCAGAGGAATCGCCGAGGGGAGTGATCCCGCGACGGCGGCAGGGACGAGGAGCCGTGGAGGCCGGTAAGGCAGGATTGTTTTGTGTGTCCAGGGACTCCCTGCGGGGAGGGAGTGCTCTGTGTGGGGAGCGAGGAGAACGCCGATTCCTGACAGTACCCCCCTCTTCAGGAACGGCCTCAGGACAGTCCAAGAACGGTCTCTCTGGAAACGTTTTCCTGAAGGACTTAAGAAGGGCCGGGGCATGAATGTCCTTTGAAGGTACCCAGGATCTCTCTTCAGGGCCCAAGCCCTTCCACTGCACCAAGAACTGGAGCTGACCCCTGGGTAGGCGAGAATCCAAAAGAGAGTGAACTTCGTATTCCTCGTTATTTTGTACAGTAATGGGATCCGGTTTACGAGTCTGATCCGGAAAGAAGTGACTGGAGATAAATGGTTTTAAGAGGGACACATGAAAGACATTGGGAATCTTCATACTGGGTGGTAGTTGGAGCCGGAATTCCATGGGATTGATTTGTTCACAAATAGGGAAGGGACCCAGGAACTTAGGTGCCAGTTTAGGAGATGGTACCTTGAGGTGGATATTCCTAGAGGATAGCCATACCAAATCCCCTGGTTTGTAACTGGGCGCCGAACGACGACAACGATCGGCCTGTAGTTTCGATCTGCAGGAGGAGTTGAGAAGGGTAGACTGAATCCTGGACCATGCGGTTTGGAGGGAAGAAATGCATTCATCTACTGCTGGTACTCCAGAAGGAATGTTGGGGATGGGAAGACAGGGAGGTTGGAACCCATAATATATAAAGAAGGGCGACTCCCGGGTGGACTCATTTTTTTCAGAATTGACGGCATACTCTGCCCAAGAGAGGAGTTGAGCCCAATCATCCTGGAAATCGGATATAAAACATCTCAGGTACTTCTCCAGGGATTGATTGATTCTCTCCGTTTGTCCATTGGACTGAGGATGATAGGCGGAAGAGAAAGAAGAAGAGATGCCCAATCTCTTCGTGAAAGCTCTCCAAAATTTGGATACGAACTGAGAACCTCTGTCAGAAACAATGGACGAAGGGATCCCATGAATCCGGAAAATCTGCTCCGTAAAGATATCAGCAAGGGCGGGGGAGGTGGTTAATCCTTTAAGTGGAATGAAATGGGACATCTTCGAGAACCTGTCCACGACCACCAAGATAGTGTTCATTCCTCTGGACCTGGGCAACTCCACGATGAAGTCCATAGAAATGTGGGACATGGGGCGGTCGAGAACTGGAAGGGGTAACAGAAAACCCTGAGGCTTTTGACGGAGAGTCTTGCTTTGAGCGCACGTGGGGCATGCGCGGGTAAACTCCAGAATATCTTGAGACATCCTTGGCCACCAGAAATTCCGACGAATGAGATCAGTAGTCTTCTTAAAACCTGGATGACCTGCAGATTTAGAGGAGTGACCCCAAGACAGGACCTCTGGAACAAATTTGGATGGTACAAAGAGTTTGTTGTCGGGAACGACCAAGTCCTTGGGAATGCATCTCTGGGAGTGCAAAATCTTGTCAAGATTCTTGAAAGAAGACGTGGTGAGAATCCTCTCATGTGGAAGGATAGTCTCCAAAGATTCCTCTGGCCTCTCTTCAGAAGAATGTATTCGGGAGAGTGCGTCTGCCTTTACGTTCTTGGTCCCGGGGATATAGGAAAGGCGAAAATCGAATCGAGAAAAAAAAAGAGCCCAACGAGCCTGTCGTGGACCAAGGCGTCGAGCGTTCTCTATGTAAAGAAGGTTCTTGTGGTCCGTGAGAATAGTAAACGGCTCTTTCGACCCCTCTAGCAGGTGTCTCCACTCTTGAAGAGCCATTTTCACGGCCAGAAGTTCCCTGTTACCCACGTCATAGATCCTCTCGGCAGACGAGAATATCTTGGAAAAATATGCACAGGGATGTAACTTATCTTGGGGCGTGGGTCTCTGGGAAAGTACGGCACCAGCGCCACAATCAGAAGCGTCGACCTCCAGGATGATGGGAAGTTCGATGTTGGGATGACGGAGAATAGGTGCGGATATAAAGGCTTCCTTGAGTGTCTCGAAGGCGGAGATGGCTTCGGATGACCAAGCAGAAGGATCAGCTCCTTTTTTGGTGAGCGCAGTGAGGGGTGCCACAATGGTGGAAAAACTCTGTATAAACTTACGATAGTAATTAGCGTACCCTAAAAAACGTTGTATGGCCTTGAGAGAGTTGGGTCTTGGCCATTCAGTGACTGCTTGAAGTTTACCGGAGTCCATCATAAACCCCTCGTCGGAAATGATATACCCCAGGAACGGAGTAGAGGTCTGATGAAAGGTGCACTTCTCCAGTTTGGCGTACAAATGGTGTTCACGGAGACGGGAAAGGACGTAGGAGGTGTGGCGTATATGGTCCTGGAGATCTTTGGAAAAAATCAGGATATCATCCAAGTATACAATAACAAAAATATTGAGTACCTTACGAAAGACGTCGTTGATGAAATCCTGAAAGACAGCGGGAGCATTACATAAGCCGAAAGGCATTACCAGATATTCGTAGTGTCCACTACGCGTGTTGAAGGTCATCTTCCATTCATCCCCCATCCTGATGCGCACCAGGTTATAGGCACCACGTAGATCAAACTTGGAAAAAATCTTGGCCCCCTGTAATTTATCGAACAGTTCGGTGATAAGGGGAAGGGGGTAACGATTTTTAATAGTTATGTGGTTTAAACCCCTTTAGTCGATGCAAGGCCTCAACGACCCGTCCTTTTTCTTGACGAAGAAAAACCCAGCCCCTGCTGGGGAATTGGAGTGATGAATAAAGCCTTTCTTGAGATTCTCCTGGATTTATTCATCCATAGCGTGAGATTCTGGTAACGACAAGGGGTAGGTCTTGGACTTTGGTAGGGAGTAACCTGGAACTAGATCGATCGGACAATCGTAAGTCCTGTGTGGCGGCAAGAGGTCTGACTGTACCTTATTGAAAACGTCCCGAATTGATGGTAAACGGAAGGTAGAATAACTTCGGGAACAGAGGTATTGACCAGCAGTTGAGTCTCGTCTGACCTCGGCCTCCAGGAAATGGGAGCAGAGGAAGTCCAGTCAATGAGAGGATTATTAAGCTGTAGCCAAGGAAGACCAAGGGTGATGGGTATCCCAGGAGCGTGAATGGCATCGAGAACTAAGATCTCCTTGTGCATATGTGAGGACAGAAGCAAGGGAGCCGTCTCTAAGGAGATGTGGGCCGGGGTAAGAGGACGTCCATCGATACCGACGAGTGCGATGGGAACCTTCTTTCTCACGAGTGGTATGCGGTTTAACCTGGCGAATTCAAGATCCACGATGTTTCCTCCAGCTCCCTACTCAATGAAAGCGGCGGTAGAAGTCTTGAACTTATCGCCTGAAAGGAAGACTGGAAATGTAAGTTTCTTAGGGAGTTCACCTTTAGAAAGGGGACGTGGAGACATTACACCCAGAGAGAGCCCCTCTGTACTCACTGGGTGTTCCCGTTTCCCGGACGCAGTGGACACTTCCGAACCAGATGTTCCGTGGATCGCAGTAGAAACACAATCCCCCGGCGTGGCGGAACTGCCGTATCGGTGTGCGGTTGAGTTGTACCCCCAATTGCATTGGCTCTGGCAACTCCAGTGCAGGACGAAGAGGTATGGTAGCACTTGGGGGAGCAGGAGTGTTGCTGGGAGTACTGGAGAACAGAACTTGAAAGTTATGGACGCGAGTGCACTGACGCTCTGAGCGGCGTACCTGGATACGTTGATCCACTCGGACAGCCAAATCAATGAGGACCTCCAATTGATCCGGCCGGGATTGGCGAGAGAGTTCATCCTAGATGGGATCTGCCAGGCCTTGCCAGAACACAGAGATTAGAGCCTCTTGTCCCCAGTTAGTCTCGGCTGCTAGAGTCCGGAATTCCACAGCATACTGCGTCACCATTCGCCGTCCCTGAGTGATCTGGAGGAGAGAAACAGATGCCATCTCCCGACGAGCGGGAGAATCGAATACTTGTTGAAACTCGGCTTTAAATACCGGATAATCTAGGGTAAGGTCAGAACGTCGCTCCCAAACCGGGGAAGCCCAAGCCAGGGCACTGCCAGTGAGGAGGTTATAAATGTAGGCTACCTTCTTGCGATCAGTATTGTAGAGATGGGGGGCCATTTCAAACTGCACCTCACACTGGTTTAGGAAACCCCTACAATCTTGCGGTTCACCTGCATAAGGCTTGGGGGGAGGATTCATTACATCTGAGCTGCTAACTGCGCTTGCGGAGTGGGGGCTTACATCTGGCGGGGTCGCGGTCGGCACCCTGTCTGAGAGTTCTGCGACCTGGCGTGTAAGTGCCACAATTTGATCCGCCATGGCCTGGTTTTGCTGAAGCAGATTGGAGAGAAACTGTTGAAGTTCGGTCTGGTCTGCGTCGTGTGGGCTCGACATAATGTTACGCCTCTGTACGTTCCACACTCCTCGTGGCTGTAGTTCAAACCCAAATAGAGGCAAACTACAGCAACGTTTATAATACCACTATATTTATAAAGCCGTTTGTAAGGATACAAAGGTACCTCATGATACTCAGAGGGATCGTTAAATGCAGCCACATTACATAAGACCAAAACACTCCCCTATAGGTGCTGCGCAGGTGTGTCTCAGTGTCTGTTACTGTGGCCAACCAGTCCTGGGGATGGTAAGAGATGTGTGCAGAGGTACATTATGTTACGCCGGTGCTGCCCGCAGACCAGACCCGTCCCCTGAGCTGAAGGGGGAAGTGGTAATACACGCACCCGCAGCAAAGGGAGCGTGTCCGGAGTGTGGTATGAAGCGTTGGCAGGCCAGGTGTAGTAAGGTAGACAATACTTGCCGGTACTGGTTGTAGAGATAGAGTGAATGATGCCTTGCCGAAGTCAGGGAGTGGAGAGTGGAGATAGGTCGTAGTCCAAGCCATGTTCAAGGGGTTACCAGAGTGAGCGTTGTCCAAGGAGTGCCGAGATCGAGAGCCAGAGGGGGTAGTCGTACGAGCTGCGTCAGAACCTGTGAAAACACTGAGAGAATCCAGAAGTACTTCCATACAGAGACTATGTCGAGCAAAGACTGAGAGCAGAGAGGAGCTAGATAAAGCAGGAAGGTCCAATTAGGAACGGAGGCGGGACAGGAAGAGCTACAGGGAGACACTGCAGATTGGTGCAGGCATAACAGGCCAGGTGAGTCTTGTTAGTAACCTGAGTATGCCCGTGCAGAGTGCGGGGGCGGAGCCTGAGGTCCAAGGGACGGGAATAAGAGTGTGCAGATTGAGCGTGCTCCGTAACTCGTGTACGCATGTGAACCGAGCCAGTGGATGGTGCAGGTGTGCGTGCAGGAGGGCGTGGGCGCGCCCGGCGCTGAGCAGAGGAATCTCCAAGGGGAGTGATCCCGCAACGGCGGCAGGGGCGAGGAGCCGTGGAGGCCGGTAAGGCAGGATTGTTTTGTGTGTCCAGGGACTCCCTGCGGGGAGGGAGCGCTCTGTGTGGGGAGCGAGGAGAACGCCGATTCCTGACACATTAATGGAGACAGATTTGGGTGAAACTAAAACATGGCTTTATTGAACCAAATAGGTATTGCGCTCATTAGTGATAAATAGGGATTAAATAATATTGTGATCAAGATAAATACAACCTTGGTATAGGGAGGTTTTGTGCTGCTGCTCTTAGGGGATGGCTCAGCTATCCAGCTAATACAGAAAAAAGAAAAAGAAAACAGCGCAAAAAAACCTCATGGTGTAGTATTACAAATAAATTTTATAAAGTGAAATGGTGATTATTGCACGTACATCAATAAAAGCATAATTCAGCATGACATGTTAGGGACATGTTACCACTCGCAGGAAACAGCTATGTGCAGGCTGATGTGCATCTGGATCGTCCTCTGGTCCTCTGTAGACAGCTCAGCAAAGGGTTGCACGTCTCCTAGGAAATCCTCCTTGTAAGGTGGTCGCCAGTCTCCGTCAGACCGCTTGGTGAGAGGTTTGTGTCTCTTTCAGGGATCTCCCTGCAGCAACCGTCAGCTCCGGCACGATATTCTCACAGGCAGTTCCGGATTGATCGCAGTGG
This sequence comes from Ascaphus truei, assembly GCF_040206685.1. Lineage (NCBI taxonomy): Eukaryota > Metazoa > Chordata > Amphibia > Anura > Ascaphidae > Ascaphus > Ascaphus truei. The sequence continues at coordinate 93,291,435 of NC_134484.1, read as the reverse complement.
CGTCTGACATCATCAGACGGCGCCCGTCTATGCTCGCGTCTCTCTGCTCACAATGTCAATGGAGTGGGAGTCCCACAAGTCATAAACTCGAGTTATGCAGTGAAATAAAGCCGCAATGGGGTTCAGATTAGGAAGGTATTGGAACGCGCCCTATCCTAATCTGAACCCCATTGCGGCTTTATTTCACTGCATAACTCGAGTTTATGACTTGTGGGACTCCCACTCCATTGACATTGTGAGCAGAGAGACGCGAGCATAGACGGGCGCCGTCTGATGACGTCAGACGCCACTGCGATCAATCCGGAACTGCCTGTGAGAATATCGTGCCGGAGCTGACGGTTGCTGCAGGGAGATCCCTGAAAGAGACACAAACCTCTCACCAAGCGGTCTGACGGAGACTGGCGACCACCTTACAAGGAGGATTTTCTAGGAGACGTGCAACCCTTTGCTGAGCTGTCTACAGAGGACCAGAGGACGATCCAGATGCACATCAGCCTGCACATAGCTGTTTCCTGCGAGTGGTAACATGTCCCTAACATGTCATGCTGAATTATGCATGGCTTTATTGAGCCTGTCCATTTATACACTGTACAGCATACAAAAACAAAATAAACAAACACTTACTCCACTTTGGAGACTAAATAGACAGTACATGCCCTAACTATCTGTGAATGTCTGGGTAGGCCAGTTCCCAGTCCAAAACCATATAATATATTTATCAGGGAGCAATATATAAGAAAGTCTTATCTGACTGTTCTAGTCTGGTGTCTCCGGTTTCTCCAGATGCAGGCGTTTCAGTCCTGCTGCTCCCAGGAAGTCTCTTTTCAGCACACAGCTCTGTTGTGTGCTTCAAGACTCTCTCCTCTGTCTTTGCTCTCCTTTGTGAGCACAGTTGTGTGCTCTCCTTTGTGAGCACAGTTGTGTGCTAAGAAGTCGTTGTACAGGCCTCTCTGATATCCTGTTTCAGCACTCATGTGCTAAGGAGTGTCTCTAAGCAGTTTCCAACAGGAGGATTTTCTAGAGCTCTGACTAGCCAGGTGGAGCCTGGTTAATTGACTGGCTGCAATTAACCATCTCCCTTCTGGATTCCTTAGGGTAGGTCCCCGCTGCACTGCTGGGACAAGAGCCACCCCTCAATGGGGCTGGGCCTGCTTCCTACCTTGCCCGCCGCGTTGTGCGAAAAGATTTCCCTGAAGACAAGAAATCTGTGCTCACAACTAGCGACAGAGTGCTGTCCACGACCCCCGGTTGTTCAGCCAATGAGGGCAAACCTATGGGGTTATGTCATGGCTGCACCCCCTGCCACACCCCCACCACACTGCTCCTGACATTCCCCCTGCAGCTCACCGCAAACTAGGGAACTCAGCTGCACACTCCTCTAGCCTAGTAGGCACGTGTGCAGAGGCGACACCGGGGCCTCAGCCTTAGAGTATTTAGAGGCAGCTTTACTTAAACAGGGATAAGTCCCTGTTTCAGGGATCAAGGCCTGTTGAATGGTGTCGGCACACTGTTGGAGATCTTATTTACTATGGTGGTGTAGCAAGGCTGTAACTTCGAAAATGCTTCGGTACCCCTTTATCTGGCTTTCGTTGAGGATCCCCTATTATGGTGTGTGTTTCTCCGGCTGCACTTACTACAGACAATCTAGTGTCTGGTTACTTTTTGCTAAGAGATTATTAGAATAATAAAAAAAAAAGGAGAAAGTGTGACATGATATTAAAACATGTTGCATTTGAATATTTCAGGAATGCTTTGATTTACAAATGAGATATTGTTTAAGAAAAAAATGCGTTTTGGGACCCCCAAATAAGCTCTGATTGAGAGAAGTGCACATTGGGTAATTTTGATACCACATGTTGTGACGTCTTGAACACAATAATATAGAGGATTACACACACTCAGTGATATGGTGCATGAGAAGGGTACTTAACTGCCAGTGCGCTTGGTCCAGGTAGGTCCAGAGATCCCGAGGCATACGCATACAGAGAGGGGAAGCAGGCACACGATCTTATGCATACAAATGTATTGTGGCGTCTTGAACACAACCCAGCTACTATTCAGAGGCAGTGCTTGAATAATAAATGCTTTGCAATACAGTTCCATATAATTGCTACATGCGGAATTTCTAGCTGCAGGAAGCTCTCGTGATCCTCAACACAAAACAGCGCACTCTATAGTAGATACAGTGTCTCCACTACTGCACCACAAGTAAACTACTCACTTGTGGTTACTCTATTTTCTTTGCTTTCTTGCAAACACTTTCACTGATTTAGAGATATATTTTCATCACTACATTTACTTTCACCTGACAACACTATTGTCAACAAATTAACCTCTATAGTGAAATAAGCATATTGAGGCTTAAACAGTGGGTCCACTCTCGTTGAGATGATATCTCTTTTAATTTGTTTATTGTATCTTGTTCTGTATTTTAACGATTTGTAAATAAAAGTTAAGTATTATTTTAGAGAGGCAGTCCTTGTTTGCATAATATTAGCTTATTTTGTATATAATAGTGACATTATTTATCCACAATTAAAATAGTACAATGAATGAGGTTTAAAGGAGCATTCCAATTTTAAAAAGACCCCTTTTAGAGGAAGCAGAAGGTCTTATGTTCTGAAACGCGTTAATTTCAGTTCCAGGGACTCCATGTTTCCCATGATACATGATGCAAGTAAAAGTATTAAGTGCAAACTGGATGGAAGTCTATACAGTAAATTCAAATAGTGACAATATCCGTGCTGAAAAGGTCAAACACAAGACGGTTATCATGTAAAAACTATGGAATTTCCATAATTATTATTGCAGTTCCCAACTATTTTCTTGCAAATGTATATACCCAGTGTGTTTCTCCATGGAATAATTTGTTTTGTGAGAGTATTTCTATTGGGTATTATTGTACAGTATTTCACTTTTTCAGCATGGGTATTGTTATTATTTTAATTTAATTTAATGGGCATTTATCCCCTCACTCACCCATATTCTTTCTTGTCAATAGTACAATTTCTGTTTTGGATGCATTGGCCTTAAATCTGAAACATTTCCCATACAAAAGTCTTGTGTATTTTATGTATGCATCCTCTGTGTTTGCCACAAGCATTAGGAGGTAATCTGAAACAGGGCTATTTTAGTTTCTTTAACGCCTATTTTACCATATTTAAACTCCTCCATGTTCCTAAAATTTCCGATATGGGGCTCTATAGTGATATTAAACAAAAAGGGGTGAAATAGACATCCCGTCTTGTACTATACTTCTAAATAGGCTAATCTGATTTGATAGTAAACCTGCAGTCATTATTTTTACTTTGGGATCTTTGTACTGTACCTGTGGGTAAGACAGAACCAGGCAAGAGATCAATAGAACAGTTGAAAGGGCGATGAGGGGGAAGAACTTCGGATCATACCTTGTCGAACACATCTTTGTATTCTGCGTAGACCTCGAGTAAGACACCCTTATCCTCCTTGGGAGTAATTAGACCACAAATTTGTTGAGTAGAGGTTACACAGGTCTTGGTGTAACGGGGACTCCACTGTATGGGTTCTTTATCAGTCCAGTCAAGTTGCGGATTGTGTTGTTGTAACCATGGCAGTCCTAGAATTACCTTAACGGATGGTGTATGGATGACATCCAGGGAAATTTCCCCCGATGGCCATCTGTCGTTAGGAGAGTAATTGTGCTGGTTTCTAAGGAAATGAAAGATGGTTGAAGCAGGCGTCCATCGATGGCCTCCAATCCGACGGGCACAGCTTTACGAATGAGAGGAATAGAAATCTTAAGTGTGAAATTATGGTCAATAAAGTTGCCCCCGGAACCGGAATCAATAAAGGCAGAGGTCATAGCAGGGCCAGTAATGCCCTGTTCTTCAGGGATTATTACTAAGTAAACTCTCTTGTATATCGTTTGGCATATAGGTAGTGATCACACACTTCTGCTTGTTAGCTTCGTCAATTGTCCTCATAATTGTATCAAAGGGAAGCATGATAGATAACAGTAAGCCATTAGCAAGTGCTCTTACTGTATAAACACAGAGTAAAATGCACATACTTGGTAACGCTAAAGAGCTATATAAAGACACCATCACATTGAGTCTCATTATCTAGCGAATAAAGACACCATGTATCAGGTAGATTGTGGAAAAATGTGTATATTGCGTGTATGCTTCATCTCTAATGGTACTATATATGTGAATCCCGAGAGTCAGCAGTGTCAATATCCCTTTAGTGATGCCACATTAAACTGCTTTGTAACATTCTAAACATAAACAGTTTGTATGCATGTGTATGTGGCTTGACTAATTTAGTCTGCAGAGTAAAGGAGATATTGCCATACAACAGGTTCCTCCGAGGTTTGTATCCAGCAGCCTCCGTCCCCACCTCCGATGTCACAGTCGTGGCGTCAATAAAAACCCAATGACTTTTTTGCGTGTCTAGCGCGCTTCTTCAAGGGGGCGTAATGGTAAGATCAAGTGGCCATGGTTTAAATAGCCCTTCCCAGAGGCGGGATGGGGTATGTCTGTGAGCCTATTACTCCATCAGACCACAGCCCGTGTCAGATTCCTGTTTATAAATGGGATTGAAGATGGATAATACCAGTGAGTTATCCATAGATTAAAAAGAATAAAACAGTATATACACAGCCTTATAGGTATGTTTGCATATTATCTGCCGTGTGTAGAGTATACACATGTGACACATGTGCAAAATATTCCACATATGGCATAGTAGCCTGATAGAGGAGAAACAATGGTAGGTGCTACAAACCTATATGACCGATATGAAATCCACGTAGATGTCCACAATAAACCCCACAAGTACCGGAATGGTGCACACTTGTAAACCATAAAAAGACTGCAACCGCAATATAACAAGCCGATATGGCAATCACCTAGATATGGGACAAACTGACTCACAGCGATCCCGAGGAACCCCAAGGGGAACCCCCAGAGCCGCGCGATATCAGAAAGAATCCCTTGGTGATGTATAGAAGTGGTAATTGGCAGTAAATTGCCGGCGTACTCACAAGACCATCAGCTGATGTGTAACACTTGTCCGGTATGCAGCGTGCGTTCTTCGTTGTAGATAAGCAAGAAAGGAAAAAAGGCTGGGAGCACTGCTAGAAAATGAAAGAGAACTGGAAGCAAAAATAGAAAAATAACAAAAGATTTATTGAGGCATTATGCCTATTTAAAAAGAGAAACCTCAAAAGCGTTTCTCGCCAGGGGCGCTATATCAAAGAGTGGTTTTATAGGTCCCCCCCTCAGGAAATGTTGCCTACCTGCATCCCAGGTAAAAGACCCCCGGGAAACAAAACCTCAGAGAAAATGAAAAGACGGAGAGGAGGGAAGATAACCAAAAGGGAGAAGACAGAAAAAAAGGGATCTTCCAAAAACATCAATACAATACACAGACTTAAAAGAACCATAAATATAATAACAAAAAAACAATAACATAAACTGTAGAAAAACCTGTGGAAAAAGAGATGTTAACAAATCCGAGGCTGAAATAATAGTAAATAATGATGTAGTATCTATATATAAAAACATCAGTATAATCAAAACATATAAATAAACTGTAGCATTAAAGGCACTATCCTGATGGAGAATTTTTGAAGATCATAATAATCACTCCATAAACATGAATGTAGATAATAATGTCAGTCCACAAAATTATATATAATATCTCTCTCTCTCTCCCCTCTTCACCCAGCTCATCTCCCCGCCGGCTTCCCCCCCCCCCCCCATCACACTCACGTGCGCCGCCCTGCATCGGCTCCCGGACGGAGGGGAAGCGCGGCCCTCCTGCCCCAGCCGCCAACTTCAGGCTCCTCCCCCCATGCTCCCAAAGAGGAACAGAGGGGAAGCGCGGCGCGGCCCTCCTGCCCCAGCCTGCCACTCTTACCCCCCCTGCCAACTTCCCAACCCCACCTCCTGCCCCAGGCAGATGCCATGGAGATATCAGGGCCAGGAGGGGAACCGTCTGCCGCCAGGAACCACCACCCACCCGGTCAAGGTAAGTCTCCCACCCACCCAGTCAGTAACCCAGTCAGTCACCCACCCACTCAGTCAAAGTCACCCACTCGGTCAAAGTCACCCACTCAGTCAAAGTCACCCACTCAGTCAAACTCACCCACTCAGTCAAAGTCCTGACTCACACACTTCCCCCCTCGGTCAGGTCAGCTGACAAATACACAGCTGGCAACAGGGGGGGGGGAATCCGAGATGTGAACTGGGGGGGGGACCAGAGCTGTGAACAGGGGGGGTAACGGAGCTTTGAAGGGGGGGGCGTATTGCTGTGAATGGGGGAGAAAGAGAGGGGGAGACAGTGGAAGGGAGAGAGAGGGGGAGCCACAACATTAAATCCCGGGCAGCGCCGGGTATATCAGCTAGTATATTTATATACATAGAAAATGACCATAGCAACAAATAGTGATCCTAGGCAAATGCAGAATCAAAGGAAATGCTTAAGATCCCATTCCGTATTAATTCCTGAAGGGAACAATGTATCCAAACAATGAATCCAAAACATCTCACGCTGGTTGAGAAGTTTCAATCGATCCCCCCTCTAACAGGGGCAGATATAAAGTCAACAGCTGAAAACCGAAAATTAGACAAACTGCCAGAAGAACAGTGCGTGAAATGTTTAGAAACAGGGAGCATAAGGTCCATCCTCTTGGTAGACCGAACATGCTCCATGATTCTATTTTTTAAAGGCCTAATCGTACGGCCTGTATAGCCTTGTCCACAGCCGCAGGTAAGATAATAGATCACATAATTGGAATCACAATTAATAAAGACTGGGATCTTATGCCTTCTCTTAGCATAGATAATATCAATGAATTTAATGGGATTAGCATAGCAACAAATGCAGCATTTACCACATAAAAAAAACCCTTTGATTGAATTAGATCTACCTGTATCATCCTGTCTAGAACTGAACAGACTTGGAGAAAGGTTGTTGGACAAGGATTTAGCCCTTCTAAAAGATAACTTGGGGCCATATTTGGTTGAATGTTTAATAAATCTTTTGTTATTTTTCTATTTTTGCCTCCAGGTATCTTTCATTTTCTAGAAGTGCTCCCAGCCTTTTTTCCTTTCCCGCATATGGCATACAGTGAAGAAGTCTTAAATTATCTCTGTAGGTAACAGAGCAAAATGTAGATATTCGTCAGCTGAAACTAGAACATGTAGAATTAGCAAATGCCCCTAGATTCATATTAATGATTCACACAGTAGATAGATTAAGTCCCCAGATATATATCCATGTGTAGATTGCTTAGGAATACAGGACATGCACAGTATTAGTGGTGAGGTGGGGTATATACAGATGCAGCAATGGGTAGCCGAACACTTGCCTTTGAAAATCTGGGGCAGTACCCCAGTAATGCTGCAACATTTCTGTGACATTTCTGCAAACAGACTAATGGCCCATCAGATTAACACAGCGGGGCTCCCTGGCAGTGTCATTCAGTTTGAATGAAAAGTATAGAGTAAAATACTTCAATAATAATATTAAATACTTGGTTATTTAGTTAACCCTTTGGCCAAAGCGTCATAAGCCTGCATACCAACGCCAAGGTATAACCAAATTAATGCAGGTCCTACACTACACTGTGAACCCTTCCTTTTACCTCTGTAAGAGGGGAAGAACCATTATAGAAATTAAATGACACCATCTCACAGGTTGGATTGATGGATCGAACTACTCTTCTCACATGCAAAAGTAAAGTCAATAATATAAGGGATGAGGTACCTTTCATTACTCAATATAACCAAATGGCACCTACAATAAGAAAAATATTCCGCTAACATTGGCCGATCTTGAAAAAAGACAAAGATTTTTCCTCCATATTGCTAGAAGCACCAAAACTTATTTTCACCAGAGCACCCAATTTAAAAAACAAATTGTCTCCCAGCTGTCAAATAACGCAATACAACCAAAACAAAAACAAATCTCAGACCAGTGTAGCCCCGGTAAGAAATGGGGGCTATATATCTTTCTCCTACTGGTGTAAGTCCGCTTAAGGGCAGGCCGCCAGTAGTTATCATGGGTTTCCCCCGCTTCAAGCCCTGCCTTGATTGATGGAGGTAGGCCCCCTGCCTCTGTGTGGAAGGCATGAAACACAGGGGAGGGGCCTGCTGACATCAGGAGGGGTGGGGCTGACTAAACTTAGTCTTGCCTGTTCCTGTAAGAGACAAGGAGTTCTGTCCTGGGAGCAGAAGTGTTGGAGTGACTGACCTGAGAGATCATGATTAGAGTGATACCTGTGCTAGGAGGAGAAGATAAATACCAGCCTGTTTAGAGCTGATAGCACTATAGTGCGGTGGACCAACGCCCCTCACCCTGCTCAGGGGGGGAATCTATCCTCACCCAGAGGGTATACCCTTGGGGTGGGTGTCGGGGCAATTGAAGCTCCATACAGCCCATCCTGCAGGGGTACAGCCTGGAGGAGAAGGAGAGGAGGACAAAACCCTGTACACTGTACATGAACTGCTGCTGTGTATGAACTGCTGTGTGCTGCTACAGAGAGAATAAAGAGACATTGCTGCTTTTATCAAAGACGTGTGTGAAACTGAAATCTCTCGCCCTGAGACCAGGGCTTCTCTGGGAGGATTTCACCCTACCCCTATAGGGCTCGCCAGAGATGGAGGCTCTGCACCATTACTGCTAAGAAGATGAAGGCATATACCCCAGAAGCCTGTCCCTGTTATCCCCTATACCATCGCGGGAGACTCAGGCCCTCCTGTTCCTCACAGGTACGCACCACCATAGTACACGTAGCCAGCCCTCACTACACCCTAGGGGTCCAGTCTGCGACCGGGGGGAGGGGGGGAAGGAACATGTGTTACACCAGCAAAGGTTATCATATCTGTATTCACTGTGCAGCTTGAAAATTCAGTATCAGTGGATCAACCTTCAAGTCTAATGTCACGTTCCGAGTCTATAACATTTCTTCATTTATGAATTGAAGTGGATCATTTATCATTTACCTATTGGAATGTCCCTGTGGTCTGCAGTACGTGGGTATGACCATGAGACCCATAAAACGAAGGCTATATGAGCACATTTATAACATCAAAAGAGGCCTGTCAGCCATAATTTATCACACCATTTTTTTACTTTTTCACAGACAAAATCCACATGGACTCATGTGTTCAAGCTATTGAAGCCCCCTCACCTCATTGGAGAGGAGGCGACAAAACCAACCAGCTAGCCAAAAGAGAATCATATTGGATATAGGAGCTTAAGACTCTAGATCCAAATGGTCTGAACATTGAATTCGATCTCAAAGTATTTCTGAAGGAAGACTGATTTGTGTCTATATTATATGGAGAAACTCAGTCAGCCAGTAGTTTCTCTTCCCTTGTATTCTAGTAGGTAACGTATCAAAATCCATGCAACAATGTTACTCTAATTAAGCAGTATATGCGATTGATATTTGTGCCTTTATTCAATAATAATTTTTAAGGAATTAGTTTCTGTTCAGCGACTGTCTCCGGTTTTGAATTCGCACAAATATAAGTATCAAATCATACAAATTGGATACGGGACATGTCAAGATTCAGTAAACTATGATCCAACATTTACACTGAGTCAAATTATTTTGCAACGGCACATTTGATTTATCATATTGTGTTGTCTAACAGTGTATTGAATAACTCTGTCATTTGCCAATTTCAAACACTGACTGTGATGCAATTGGCATTATTTTAATTTTTATTATTTTTTCTTAGAGATGATAATATTTATTTATGTTGTTACCATGCAAATTGTCCTTTGTTATAATTTCTGATGGGAAAAATGTGAGTCTGACACTCCATCAACAATGTGGACATCATGTTGAAATTGAAAGCCAGCTGACAATATTTGATTAATATATGCTGACAGAGCAGTGGTTGTCAGCAAAGGAAGTTTACTGTTCAAGTAATAACAAATTTTATTGTCGACATTCTACAATATGCTTTCAATGCCCACAACGGAAATGGAGTTTAGATAAAAATGTATACGGCTTTGTTCTGTTATGGAATGATTTAGGTTTAAAGGTTTTAGATGCTTAGAGTTTTTTTCTGTTATATGGTAATTATGTATTTTATGTGCTCATGTGCAGGGATGCACGCACAGGTATTTTGAATTGATGATTGATTGAAGGGACTATATAACTTTGGGAGTAGCTTTACCTCCCTCATACACCCCCGAAGAAGCGAGCACACTCGTGAAATGCATAGAGTTTATAGTTGCTAGTCCCTTGCAAGCCTATGCTATTTTCTACACGAACACCGACAATTCCAAGTGAGCTCCAGCTGATTACTCATATACCGGGACCGGCTTTTACACATTCAAATCTCATGGCATTTGGGGTGAGAGCACACTGAGGCAGGAGGAGTACAGCGCGTTCTTGGATACAGGCACTGCACAGCCCCGTTCCTGTGGAGAGGCACCTGTCTGCACCAGCTGTGCTGGGACACGGTGTACAACACAGGATCCTTGGGCAATTCTAGCCACAGAGAAAAGACGACATCCTCCGACCTCAGATTTATTATTCAATGTGCATGTCCTACCTACGTCTCGTAAGTAGGATTTAAATTTTTCGTCTGGGACAATCATCTGAAAATGAACTATATTATGTTACATTGTTGTTAATATTGTGTTTAAACATTCTTTTATTAAATGTACATTTTTTTCACTTATCTATCAATTTTCTATTTTTGACCAATTAACCTCTAAGGCATCTATGTTTAGCACGTCCAAGTGCTTATATTGGAGTTTAAAACAGTATTATGTTATGTACTCCCCATTTTTCTCTTTTCTTATGCTGTGATCAACATCTGTTAATACAATTCCTGCGTGGCCAGGACATTTGCTACACTGTGGACTATCTATGGTGGTATATTTCAAACCTGGACACCACTAGTATCACCTACGTACGAATTTATTTAAAGGCACCTGAACGTTTTTTTTAATATTATTTGCACAGTTTTATATCTGATACAAGTAGTCAGATATCTGTTTTGGCAGCCACCCATCACTGTAATGATTTTATGTTAATTTTGGGTATTCACATTGTATTTCACTATTAGTAGCGCTATACTACTTATTTTTGTTTCGCAGCAAATAAAGCTGATGAAGAGAGAAAGTAAAATAACAAAGTGAACTGGTGACTTGAGTTAGTACTTCTAATCTTATAAGGTATAAAGACAGTGGGCAATATTAACTAAGCAGTATTCTGCCACAATGCAACTTTTGTGCTGGAAAAAATTAGAGCATATTCAAATAAATGGACTGCAAGGTGTCTTCCTGCACCAGAAGGTGGCTCATGGCAGAAGACTGTTTATTAGTTTTCACTTCCTGGACTCTAATAGAGGTATTGCCACTTTAAACTCTAAACTAGTCAAATTAACCAAACTGCATTAGTTCTCCTTTAAGGGCTTAATTGTCTTCAATTAACTGCTTTCTCCAGCCTCTCACGTGCCAAGCTCATCTTTTCCTTCCAGGCTAGTCAGGTGTGGACTCCTCTCCTGAAACACGGTTTGAAAAGTCAGTTTTTACTCCAAGCTTTTAAAAAAACGCAGGCACAGTGTGTGTGGAGCAAACTACTGTACATGCAGCTGAAAATAAGAAACTGACAGTCAGAAGCTGCAAACATGGGGGGTGAACAAAGAGCGAAAAAAGGGGGAATACTTGTTCCATGACACTCCCCATCTGGTATCTGGAGATACCTCTATATAACTTGAATATATGGAACATATGTGCAATGCAAACAAACATAACGTAATAATTCAAAGTCCATGTCCACATAACGAGGTGATACCGGCCGGTATCACTAGCTTCAAAGTCCTTTGGCCAAGGTTCTTTGGCAAGGGATGCCAGGTGGATGCACCTCTCCAGGTTAGCTGGTTGCACCACAATGTCTTTGTGCAAAAGTCTCTGGCACTGTTTTGTGTTTATTTGAAATCCTTCACGTACCCCGACAAAATTGGTTCCACACTCGGAGCGTATTTGTTCGACTGGACCTCTGATGGCAAAGAATCTTCTGAGGGCGTTTCTGGGCCGTTTATTCGTGAGTAACACGGATACTTGAGGCCTTGTCTCCGTGTCCTCCTCGGGGTCCACGAGTTCAGAGTCGTCTACTGGGGTTGATGGCGTTTCTGCGGGCTGCGTAATAAACGTTGGTCCTGTGAGCCACGACGAGTTCTGGAGTTGCGCTGCGGGCACTGATCTGGCGGCATGATCTACAGGATTTTGGTCTGTGGGCACGTGGTACCATTGTTCTGGTTGGGTTGACTTCCTGATTCTTTCTACACGGTTGGCCATGTATATGTGGAATCTTCCTTTCTCGTTGCTTATGCAGCCCAGTAACACCTTGTTATCTGTGTAGAGACTGACAGCATCTGGTTTGCAGTCCTTTTCATTTTTGACGAGTTCTGACGGTTCTACCGCTGATACTGCATCACATAGCTCAATTCTGGGTATAGTGTGGTCGCGTTGTGGCGCCACTTTAGTCTTGCCGAGGATGAACCTGACATGGTCGCCTCCATACGCATCCATGGTTTTTAAGTAGGCCACCGCTGCTATGGCCTTTGTAGAGGCATCTGAGAATACACAAAGCTCTTTCCTGTGTACAGAGGTGAGAGATGTAGGTGAGTAGGGGCGTGGGATCTGAAGCTGCTTTATGATCTTCAAAGAATCCTTCCACGTTTCCCACTCATTCCGTCCCAGTCCTGCTTCTCGAAGGACATTTCTCTAAGAAGAGACTTCCCTTGTATGGTGACTGAAGCCACGAATCCCAGCGGGTCGTGAAGACTATTGACCGTGAACAGGGCCTCGCGTCGGGTGTAGGGTTTTCCTTCGATGGACACCTGGAATGTGAATGCGTCTGTTTTGAGATTCCCACTTATTCCCAGACTCCGCTGTATGGGAGGCGTGTCGGTCCCCGGATCCAAGTTCCTAAGGTCACTTGCGTGGTCATCTCTTGTTGTCTGGAACGCTGTGTCATCGGTGCATTCCTCTTGCACGAGAACGTCTCCACGTATTTTAGTGAAACGCCTTTGTGTCTCTTTGTTAACTGCCCTCAGAGGTTGTTCTCCCTGGACATGACGAAGAACAGTCTCTTTTGTCCTTGTAAATCCTTTTGTGAAATGTCTCTGTGACTGTCTCTTTTTAGGCGTGCGAGAGGACAGTCTTTTTGCCCCTATAGTTTCACCTGCAGGGCGCAATCTTTTGCGGCTTTGCCAGCTGTGGCGGTTGGCTGCTTTGCCACTTGGTATTCTGCGGAGAGGGATGGCTGTACGTCTTAGCAGTGACATTGCTCGCAGCAGGACCGACCGATTGTTTCCTTTCCTTTGGACAATTCCTTTGTCGGTCACCTTCAGGAGGTTACTATCTTCCTTCAGTGCAGTCGCCTTGTCATCCTTTCTGGACTACTAAGCATCCTAGGCCATTGTCACGTCCCCCTGATGTGAAGATGTTTTTGTTGATCTCAGGGGTATGACCTTGTCCCTTCTCCTCACTCGGCCCTCCTGTCACTTGGAGATGGCCAAGACATGTTTCGTTGAGGGATGTGTGTCCATATTCTGTTATCGCTGTTCTGCGGGCGTCAACATAGTCTTGTCCGTGCCCTTTGTCAGTGCACACGTTGCCCACTATCACCCATCCTAGGTCAAGTCTTTGGGCGAATGGGGCGTTGTGGGGACTGTTGAGCTGTTAACGGACTTTGTGCACCCTCAGGATGTCCCTAGCAAGCAGCAGCAAGATCTTGGCACCTTGTTCTATCGGTGGGATGTAGTTGGCTACTCCTCTGAGGTGTGGGTGATGACGTGCCACGTCTGGTGTGGGAATCTCATCCCTGTTTGCAGCCATGTAGTTGCACTCGATGAGTGTGGGGAGAGCTATCTTCACTCTGTTGTCCACTGAACGTATAACGTAGCCGCTTGCTCTTCTCCCTGTTGTCTCAGTTGACCCTGCACAGGTTCTGAGGGTGTAGGATGAGGCATTGTCTTGTGCGATGAATAAGTTGAAGAATTCCGTCTTCGCCAATGATCTGTTACTTTGATCGTCGAGGATTGCATATATCTGTATAGCCCTCTCAGGTTGTCCCTGGGGGTGCACTGCGACAAGTCATATTTTGGAGCAGGATATTTTGTCACTTCCTTTTCCGCAAACCTCGGTGCACTGGGACGTGACAGATGTTGGCTCTCCTTCTCCTTCCTCCCCGCCATGCTCCGCTATGGAGGATGGGTTGTTGAGTTGGTGGAGTGTCAGTGCCTCTGGATGTAGAGATGTTACGTGCTTGTCACTTTTGCACACTACACATTTGATGTCTTCTTTACAGTCTCTGGCTAGGTGAGTTGTGGAATCGCATCACCTGAAGCAAACTCCAAATTCTCAGAGCAACTTCTTGCGTTCCTCTAGGGACTTCATCCTGAACCCAAAGCACCTGTTAAGTGGGTGTGGCTTCTTGTGTATGGGACATTCCCTGTTTGGGTCCCTTGGTTTCTCGTCTCCAGCTACCGACTGGTCGGGAATTGATTGGGTCGTGGGGGACACGTCCGTCCTGTGGACCGAGATGGGTGTTCGAGTGTTACCGTATCTCGCCACTGGTCTCTCATTCCTCAGGTCGCTTGCACTGTGTGTGGTCTGCGCACCCAAGATGAAACTGGGATCTTTTCTTGTCCTCGCCGCTTCACGGATGAAGCTCAAGAAGAATGAGAAGGGAGGGAAGGTGACTTGTTTCTCCCTTTTGTATTTGGAGCCTTGTGAAATCCATCTTTCTTGGAGGTTGTAGGGTAGCTTCTCCAAGATGGGTCTCACTCCGCGAGCTGACTCTAGGACATTGAGACCTGTTAAGGAATGGTCTTTTCTTGCAAACTCCAGCTCTTGCAGCAGGTCCCCGAGCTCTCGTAACTTCGAGTAGTCTTTAGCTGTGATCCTGGAAAGCTGTCGACTCTCTTGAAGAGTGCATCATCGACTGCTTTGGGGCTACCGTAGCACTCTTCTAGCCTTTCCCATACTAGGTCAAGACCTACTTGGGGGTGGTTCGCGTTTGCCGTCCCGAGTCTCTTCGCGTGTTCCATGGATTCTTTCCCCAGCCATTTGGATAGCAGGCTTAGCTCTTCCCTTTCTGAGAAGCCCAGGCTCTTGATTGCGTCCTTGAATGTGAACTTCCACATTCGGTAGTTCTCAGGACGGTCGTCAAAGTTGGTAAGTCCTGTTTGC
This sequence comes from Ascaphus truei, assembly GCF_040206685.1. NCBI lineage: Eukaryota > Metazoa > Chordata > Amphibia > Anura > Ascaphidae > Ascaphus > Ascaphus truei. The sequence continues at coordinate 93,276,222 of NC_134484.1, read as the reverse complement.
ACCATGTCACGCCGGATCATGTACTTGCCCATGTCTGTCAGGCCTGAGGCATCGGCGTGTTGGTCGCGTTCTGAGGTAGTTACCGGGAGGGTCCTTGCAGTTGCCTCTCCTTGGCGTGGACGCGTGATGACTGCTGGTCAGTGTGAGGGGCCATGTTTTCCCATGTGGGTGTACTTGGATTGCGAGCCTGTTGTAGTGCATCCGTGTGCGCGCTGGCGTATGGATCACTGTTGCGGCTGTAGCTATCCCAGGCAGTGTGTGCCCTTGAAGGAACAGCATCTTCTCCACGTGGACCTAGCAAGTCTTCGGTGTCTGTGGTGTCACTCCCGTCGTGTTGAGATGGTGCGCTGGTATTTACGCTGAAGAGGCTCCTTACGTAGTCTTCAGTGCGTTGGGCTGGATCCTCTGAGGCTATCCGTCTGTACGGTTGCTCCCCGCCATCCTGTTGCGCGGCTGCTTTTAAGACTTCAGTTTGTGCAATGGCGGCAGCAGCTTCCCTCTCTTGATTTAGGGCCTCTAGGTTAACGTCCACCGCTGTCTTTTTCCATGCAGCGGTAGCAGTGGCTGCAGCAGCAGCTGTCTGCTCCTCCTCTTCTATGCGGGCCCTTTCTAGTTTCATGGCTGCCTCTTTCTGAGCGTATGCGGCCCTGGCACGTGCAGCCTCTGCGGTGACTCGCGCCTTGGTGGCGTTTGCGCTTGCACTAGACACGTGAGATTGCGCTGATCTTTCTGACCTTGATGAATGCCTGGATGTGTTGGAGCGCTGCGATGCGGTCTCCAGGAGGATCTCTTTTCTCACGCTTTGCGCGTCTGCGTTAGCGGCCACATGCGGCTGTCACATGTAAGGTCAATGTTATTTTGTAAGTCTCTTTCTTGCAGGCTTTCGTCGGTGTTGGCTCTGGTCAAGTAGGTGATGTATGTCTCTGACAGCCCTTGGTAACACGAGTGGTTAGACTTTATTTGAATAATTGCCTGCCCGAGCTGTTGTGCATTATCGCCAATGCTAGCAACATTGCGTAACTCTAGTGCGATTTTTTCCAGGCCTTTTCTAACTTGGCGCAGTGTGCTTCAATGTCAGCCTCATATTTTTCACAGGCCTTTTGTGTAAGAGTGACTGTCCGTTTAGGCCTTGCGTCTGCCTGCGCCTGTTGCATTTGTGCGGCGGTCTCTGTGTCTGAGTGGTCAATCTCCTGCGTGGTGTCTGGTGGGGATCTGAGTTCTGCTATGCTACAAGTGTGTGTAGGCCTTTAGCCAGTGCGTGTGGCGTGCGGTCTGTTACCTGCATCAAAGATGGATGACTGTCTCAGATAGTGCCGGTAGGTGTCCTGCAGCGATAAGCGTAGGGTAGCTGTACTTACAGGTGTCCGGTGGCTCTGACCCGTGTCCTGGCGGTGTCCGGTGGCGTGGCCCTTGGTTGCGCTAGCCGTGGAAGGTGCGCAGGGGTAGGTGGGATGGTAGCTCCTCACTGTCAGGCTGTGCAGAGGGTGGACTCAAAAACAGCAAGGGCAAACAAAGTTCTGTGTATAATGCACTTGTCTGACTGCTGTGCTTCTGCCTTGTATAAAGCTCCAGGCTCTGTGTGCAGTGTAAATCTGCTTGCTTGTTTGTAAGGCTTTTGCTGAAGAAAGTCTGTGCTCTTTATTAGCAATGTAAAGCTGCTTGCTTGTCTTTGCATAAAGCTGTAGTTGTTTGCTATATAGAGGCTGGTGGCTCTGTGTAGTAATGTGGAGCAGTATGCTTGTACTGTGGTGGTGAGCGACTGCTGTTTATTTGCTGTGTAAGCTGCTTGCTTGTTTCTTTAGCATAAAGGCTGTGAGGAGCAGCTCCTCTGTGTGTGTCCCCAAAGCACACGGTCCTCTTTCTACTATTCTGAAGCCAGTGTAACGTGTGATGTGTGAATAGCCCCAGATAGCATTAACTCAGCCCCCTTTCCAAATCACTCCAAGTCCTATAATATTTCCTTCACTTTATTGGAAAAGCAGCAGTAAATACAGGCTCTTGTGGATGGTGTGTAGTTGTGAGTTTGTAGTTAAGGGCAGGTAGAAAGAGATGGCCTTGCCATGGGAGTGTGACAGGAAGGTACTCACTCAGCCAAGTCTGGAATGAAAAGGAAGAGAAGGGGAATCTGGGTAAAGGGAATAGTCTCGTGACAGTCTAGAATAGCCCATTCTATGAGAGATCTCAGAGGCTGCAGTAGCAACTCACTGATTACATGCCCAGAGGCAGGGAACGCAACATTGTAACATATCACACAGGCACAGTGTGTGTGTGTGTGTGTGTGTGTGTGTGTGTGTGTGTGTGTGTGTGTGTGTGTGTGTGTGTGTGTGTGTGTGTGTGTGTGTGTGTGTGTGTGTGTGTGTGTAGCAAACTACATGCAGCTGAAAATAAGAAACTGACAGGCAGAAGCTGCAAACAAGGGGGGTGGGTGAACAAAGAGCGGAAAAAGGGGGAATACTTGTTCCATGATACCCTGAAGTAATGGAATACTATTCTTTTCATGTCCCTGGGGGATCTCCTGCCGGAAGTCTGGACCTCAATGCTTGGGCCACTAGGTGATGTCCTCTTCTGCAGATGTTGCTATTTTTCTGTCCCAATCTCTGCATCTATATCTATTTGGATAGATTTTCAGCAGTTTACAGCCGCCATTTTGAGTGCTTTTTTTCAGAACTCCCACTCACATACTCCTCTCCCCCCTCATCCCCCTCGGTTCCCAGTGGATAGGGCTTTGTGTCCTACCACCTCCGCAGGTCTGCACACCACTTTATCTGCCTCCGTTTTAGCCTGTTTCACCATGTTTCAGATTTTATTCACGTATGGTGGCCATTTTGTTTTTACGGCCGTGCATGTGGGGATGTTAGGGCGTTCTGGTTTTTCATCTGTGGGCTTCAGCCAACCTTGTTTATCACCATTTTGGGTCCTGCTGTGCCTTTAGAGGGTCTTCCCCAGGCTATATTTATAGTGGTAGGAGTGTATGTGTATTTTTTGTTGCTTATCCTCTTCTATACATTTCCTTTGGGAAGGAGCCTCTCTGCTACACATCTACCTTACTTGGTGTCTTGGCCACACCCCCTCTAAATCTGTTTTTAATGGCAGGGCAAGGTTAATAACAACTCTGATGAAGCTATGAGTGAAACATGCTATGGGTGACATCGCAAGTAATTGCCCCCTCAATATCTTAGAACAAGTGGCAATATAGCACTGGTCAGATTCTGCATTCAACTTACTTCCTTTAAAGACAGACGGTATGAAATTGTTTCTATAGTTCTCTGGTTGGCTGTGATTTTCCTCTGATCATGGAGGAGTTTGGGGCTGCATGCTATGATTGGCAGTAACGTTTTTGTACTTCTACAGTACCTCGTTATATCTAAACTTAACTGAGTTTACTCCCATGGTTCACCAGCCTGCCATGGCATTCCAGATTTAGTGAAATAACAGTGCTGCTGTCACTTTGTAGCCATGCTTGCCATTTTCGATATTGTTGCCATTCTCTGCTGTGCTTTGTATGTGAATAATACTGAAAAAAGGAGAGGGGAGGATGGATCCTGCTCAGCTGAGGATATAAAACTAACTGGAGTGGTGCTACCTGGGATAAGGAGTGAATTGGGAGACAAGAAAGAAAGATCCCCTTGATGCACTCTCCTCCACTAATATCATAAATAAATAAATTTGATTAATATTACATAATCGAAACGGAAAATAATTAAAACTTACTTCTAGTGCTCCCACTACTAGTCTGTCTCACATCAAATCCCATAAATGTCCGATCTTTGATGATTACTCATGTGTATCGGCAGAGAATCCCTAAATGCCACTAATGAGTGTGTACTTACCCCTATGTTCATTCACCACTATACAAATTGCACAAAATAGTGGTGAGATGTATAACCAGAAATATTCTGGCAATTGACACTTGTAGCCTGGTAACCAAAGTGTTAGCTGGGGTAGTAAGTATTGGTTACTTAAACTGCTTAGAAGATACACAGTTAAGTAGACAATTACAAACATATAAACGCAATATAGCTAATGGGGTAATGCAGTAATACCAGCATATACATGCACAGACACCTATGGAAATTGATACGTTCCCAAATTCTGCCTTAATGCAGTGTACAATTGAAATCTAGCTAATGGGTTCCTAGAGTCGGCCCATATCATGGTTAGCTTAGAATACAAAGTCAGACAGATAATTACTAATGAAGTTGTCTGATGAATAATTCACATCAGTGATAACACCCTTAATGGGCTTTAGATACACACAAGGTTGCCTAAATTCCCCTACACATGAGGTAAGGCTATTAGCACTGCACCAGGTGACAGTCTTGGGGTAAGCAGGATATGAGGTCTGACTATGCCTTTTTAAGCCATTTTAGCCTGACCAAGGTGGTACAGGAGGCTTCCACCTCTGCAGCTGCTGCTGAAAAAATAAAGTAACATTTATCACCAACCTTGACCATCTCATTTCTGGTGTTCCAAATGAAGACAAACTTAATCTTCTCAGTGGTTTTAACTCCAGAGTCAGAAGGGACTGGAGCCTCTGGAATAGAACTACTATCAAGGAAGGAGTGGGGAATGTCAACTCGAGCGACAACCTCATTTGGACTAAATACGCCAAACATGAACTTATCACTAACACCTTTTTCTAGCTGAACAAGTTTTCCTTTTCCCCAAAAAGAAGCACAAGAAACAAGGTTTATAACTGCGATTTAAGCACAGGCACTTGGCCAAGTACAGTACATCAAATCAGCAAATCAATTTTCTTGAAAATGTTTTGCTGAACCATATATTCAGGTACTGCTGCGACCACATTCATCCGAAAACATACCCGAAAATTTTCGGGCATGTTTGCCGGTGGTCACGGGTCTTCTCCGCGCGGCCCGAAAGCGGCCCGAAAACAGCTGACAACAGCTGATAGCGCTAATAGCGCTAGACAAAAAAAGCGCTTAGCGCTGAACAATGGCGCGCTTGCGCTAGACTATGGCAATGCCCGGCAATGCCCGCAGGCGCACAAAACGGCCGGGAAACTGCCGTGAATGGGCCGCATCATCCCGCGATTTGCCCGTGATTTTTAAAATCGTGGGGAAAAGGCCGCAGAAGAATAAAAGCGGCCGCCACTGTATGTCATTATTCTTGCTTGGGATAACAAATATGCCTGCATCACCCAAACTATGCCAGGCACTGGAGACTGCAGGACTGATCACCGAATAATCAATTTGGTCATGACCAGCAAACTAGCTTTCAGGCAACGGCTGCAGTAGAAGTGATGCCCACTGAAGATAAACAGCAAAGGACTCAAGGACACAATAAAGTGTGATCTCTTCCACAAGTGTATTCTCTACTGCGATAAATCTAAGCACTCACAAACTTCCAGTCAGACTGAAGAAAAACTACTGAATGGATGACAAGCTACTTAATCCCAGAGGACTTCAATCCAGACCACCATGATTTCAATCACTGAGCTCAGTACATTTACGATTCTGTAGTGTTTGTTCACTCAGAAGCAGATCTTCAGGCAAATGTCTATTTAAACACTGGTGAACATTGAGCATTTTATACCGAAGACATCTTTAACAACAGGCTGGATTCAAGGAAGAAATCGTACATCAACTGACATGTGCACGTAGAGTCTTCATTCATCTGAGGAAAGGGGTGTTCGAAGATCATAATATCAGATACATAATCAAGCTCATGAATTATAAAGCAGTCGTGATCTCCATCCTACTGTATGGATCTATGTGAACAACCAACAGGAGACACCTAAAGAGGTTGAAGAAGTATCATGAACATTAGCTGTGGTAGATCCTTTGACTACAGTAGTAAAACACCATGCACCTCTAGACGACGATCATCAGACATCAACTTCACTGGGCTGGCCACATCATCTGGATGCCCGACTCCAGACTCATAGAGCAAGGTTTTTTCTCCCAACTCAGAGGGCAGAAGAAACGCTTAAAGAATGTCCTCAAAGCCAACATAAAGATGTGCAACATTAACACCATTACAGTATGTGGGAGAGTATTGTTCAGGACTAGCCCAAGTGAAGGAAAAGCCTACTGCTACGACTACAGGAGGTGTAAAAGCAGTTGCAGAAATAACAGCATGTTTTTGAATCAACAACCCAGGGTCACCTATTCCTGTTGGAAATATGCCGGAGCTCTGACAGAGTCTGTTGATGCCGGATTCAGACCGGTAAGACAATCATTGACAATCATGGAATTGGACATCAGGTATTGCGAAAGAACAATTTGCATATGGATATATTAGTGTAAAAATTATGTACTAAACTGCAAGTCCAAATTTGTGGTTAACTACATCAGATGTCCCTGTGGACACCTGTACATTGGCAAGACTGTGAAGATGCTGAAGGAGCGGATGGCCATGCATCGCACTACTATCAGGAAAGCTCTAACATGTGGGGTCGATGACATGTATTTAAAATGTCTCCCGGTTGCTAGACACTTTAAAGAACAGAGACATTCCTTGGCCACGCTCAGATGCATGCCTATTTTTGAGGTCCCTGTACCCACACGAGGTGTGACAGGGGCAAAATCTTGTTACAACAGGAGGCCAGACTCATTTATGAACTACAGACATTGTCACCTGGTGGCCTTAATGAGGATTTAAAGTTGGGGTGTTTTCTCTGATTTTTCTCTATTGCTTATATCTGCATGTGTGTGTCTGTAGGATTATCTTTATTTATTATTTTTAGCCACCTGTGATTTCAAATGTTCACCATAGTTTCACTTCCCTTGCACATTATTCACTTCACTTGTTTTTTATGTATGAAGATGCATCTACACGTTTTAGACTTGCACCTCCCTACCATATATACTCCTGTTCTGGTTTTTAATAGCTAGTAGTTTCATTATTAGTCATGTTGACACTTTTTATTCTCCCTGAAGGGGCCGGCGATCGCGGTGTTGTGCCTGATGTTTATAATTACTAATGCGCATGCACAAGCTGTTCGCTGGCGTCTGAGGTTGCCAGGGTTATTAGAGACACGATCTGTGTCCTGATTCAGCACACAGTTGCGTCTCCTGCAATGGCTCCCCGGCTTACAGCATGTATTGACGCACATGCGCAGTGGGTTATGCGCTGCGGACACCGGCTCCAGTCGTCAGGTGATGACGTCAGAACGGGCCGTTCTGATTGTAGCATTGAATTCCATCCGATTGTAGATCTGGAGGGAATGACTCCTGTACAGGTATTGGTTAGAGGTATGGGACAGACAGGTGTGGTGCATCTTGATACTGATTGGGTGATGGTGATTGGTGTATTTTTTTTGTGGTGCACTCTGGGTGGGGGTATATATGTTGGTCACTCACACTTGGTGTTTTCACTGTCCTGAGGAAGGTCTCCCTGTGGGACCGAAATGTTGGCTTTCGTGTAACTGTTTGTTTTTTTAATACAATTATCTTTTGGATTACTCCTTGCTGTATGCTGTCTCCTTTACCGGTTCTTGGACTGGTAACTATACTGTGTGTTCTCCTATGGGACTAGCATCTGCTTTATGTTGTACACCAGTGTGCTGACTGTTTCTGCGTTACTGTATATATATATATATACTGTATATATATATATATATATATATATATATATATATAAACAAATGTAAAATTATTTAAAAAAGACAGATAAAGATGTTTTATTGTTTATGTTTTGATATTATAATATCATGGATTTTGAAATATTCTTTTGGATGACAAAAATATATTTAAAAATTATGAATTTCATAAAACAATTTTGATATTATACAAATATTTTCTAAAGTAATGGCAATGCAAAAGGGTAGAGTTATGAGTTTTAATTATTATAATTGTTTACATAGATGTGGATGCAGCTAGTACAAATATCTGAAGGAAATTGTTCTACCATACTTGCAAAATGTTATTCCTGTTCGGTGACTCCTACTTGATGCTAATTAAAACATAATGTAAGTTTCCTGGAGGCTCCCTCTCTCCTTATATAATACTGACACTAGCTTACCTAATCACCTCATGTACACACAGTACTCACTGAGATAAGTATAATATAGCCAAAATATTCAAATAAAAAAAACATTTGCAAGTTGTTTGTTTTTTAAAATGTGACAGCTCCAAGAAGATGGAAAATGTTGGTCCTTTATCTTTCCATCTGTTGTATTTAAATTTTATGAGGTAACAATATATGTGTTTGAATTTAGTACAGTGACTCATGTTTTCCTTTGTATTGCTTTACTATTTTTGGAGGAATTACCACTAGCAGTTAACCTTTACTACTACAGTACATTAGTCTACAAAAGTATTTCTATTCATACATGTTCTGTTTGTAAGCTCAGAAATTTGTTTTCACTAAGATTGGGCAGTTTGGGACCCCTAGTAACTGAATGTCCCAAACCTTGGGGGGCCATATTCCCTGAACCCTAACTGTCCAGGACAATTGTGGTCCTGTTTAATCCAGGATCTAGCCCGATTCTGAGGCAGAAACAAACCTAAACATGTTTATGCCTCTGATTCGGGTTACATTTCTCCTACTCATATGGCTTGGGTGGCCGATGTGGTGGTCAGTGGTGAGAAGGAGATGGGGAGTGAGGAGGGATACAGCCTCAAATATAGCACCCCAAACATTCTCACACACAGGTCCCTACTTAATTTGATGCAGCTACAAAGACTATCGTGGTTAACTGCAGCTCCTTTCAAGACTTTCTCTGACAGCTGCTGTTCCTGCCTTCTGTACCAACAGGGATCCACTCATTAGAAGATGTGGGGCCAGCAGGAGACAGAGGGAGCCTCTTTCTCTCTCCCTCAAATCACTCCCTCTACCTATGTGTAGCCCTTGTACCCCCCCCCCAGGAGTAAAGAGACAACCCGTGCCCATCACCTGTTTGGCTACCAGGAGGTCTGAACCTCCACCACTGGGAGCATGGGGTATACTTATCGTCTCGGTGCAGCGCCTCCACCAGCGAGAGATCCCAGTGTAGTGGGAGGAGCCCCTCACCTGAACCAATAAACACAGTAATTACACGCAGGTATATTTTAACTGTATTTACTAAACACACACACTATATATATATATATATATATATATATATATATATATATATATATATATATATATATATATATATATATATATATATATATGTAACGGGTATTCCCCCACCCAATCGCATATAGAGTGTATGTGCGGGGAACCTAATGTTACCAGGTGTGGTGCTTTACCTGTTAGGCTCACAGGAGGGCTGAGCATCCGCCACGGGGAACCTGGGGCACGTATAATAATATGAGTAACCTCATACTCGGTGCAGTGCCTCTACCTGCGATGGCTCCCACCAGAGGGGGAGTGGTTCCTCGCAGGACAATATATATTAATACACACACAGCATGTAAAACAACCAATGACTTTACTAGTGCAAACGTACTTATGCATATGAACAACAGGTGTCCCTCCCTAGAGGAGACACTAACTACTGCATCTCGCAGGACGCTCCCACCTCCACCGGGTAATCCCACCCCGTGTCCAGTAACCACACACAGTATTTCCCCCACCCTACAAGTGAGATAGATATGTGTGACTGCGCAGCCACTGGTCCCATGTGAATATAATATAGGATTGTTGGTGCACTTGGTGATGGTTACCTGCCGAGCACTCCAGTGCCCGGGCCTGCCAAGGAGCTTCACAAAGGATCCGAGGACTGCTGAATACAGGAACTACCGTCCGGGGCGATCCCACCCGGATGGCTGCTGCAGCAACAGCGAAGGTCTGAGCCCAAACCTCCGGATGGACGCGCCGCGTCCGCTGGGTCCCTAACTGGCTCTGGATAGTAAGGGGCAGGGTCCCTAACCTGGGGCCTGTCCCTGACACAACTCACACTACTTGGTGGCTCAGGGCTAGCTGGGGCCTCGGGGGCTGCTAGCCTAGTGCAGGGAGTCACTGACTCCTGCACCCTACCTCCTTCCCCTAGCTTCTCCTGGCGCCGACTGAACCTGTCCTCAAAACGCTGCGAAAAGTATCTCTTCCCCCTGCAGGGCAATCCTCCAGCCCTATTGGCCACTCTGAGACACCTGGTGCCTTCCACCCTTAGCCTCCTGGGAATTGTAGTCCCGTGACGGCTATTCCTATATTGGGGCCGCGTGCGCGATTCTACTGCGCATGCGCGACTTCCTAAGGCCCTCCGCAACTCCCTAGCCTTATCCGCTCATGCGCTATCACGGCGCATGCGCGCGCAACCACAATGGCGTCCCCCGCTTGCCGGGTGCGCCGCAGAGCCTCCTAAGGCTCGGACCGCTCCCTGCTCCGGCCCCCACCTTTGCTGTGTGCAGGCGGGTCCGTCTCTTCCTCCGGCGGCACCCGCGACCGCTAGGCGCGCAAGGAGGGGGGTCTCTGGGAGCCGCAAGGGACCGGGGCTACACTCTCCCCCTGGTGAAATCCCAACGACCTCTCTTGGATAGCAGACATAACCATGTACAAACGTTATATAATAAAAATGCAGTACATAGAATATACAACGTATCACATGTGCTTTGTATGACTTGGTACACCACATAACAACCACAGTAATACCCGAGGCCAGCTGAGTGTTTGCTGTTTGCCGAGACCAATCATGGGGTGCCCCTAACTGATCATGTGGGGATACCTCACTTTGACTTTTGTGAGCCTCCGCCGGGATAATCTTTTGAAGATCATGCTCTGGGGTAACAGTCACTGGTTCCGTACTACTTCCTCCCCCTGGTGGAAGGAATAGCACAGTGTCTCTTGGCCAGACCTTTACCCGGCCATCCGCATCGCATAGGCGGTATACAGGGAGGCCCTGACCCTTTCCTCTGTCCACCACATGATGAATAAAGCGCTCCATGTTGCGCATGAAGAAGGCAATAGTTACCAGAGTGGCCACAGCACAGTTTTTGTTGGCTTCATCAGTCACTTCTGAAGTGATGTCTTCTGGATACTTCACGAGCTTGGGGTCTTGAGACAGACGAACTTGGTGATCCTTTGCGTAGAAGTAAGTGCCAAACAGGGCCTCTTCACCGGATATCTCCATCACATCCTGCAGGGAGTAAAGGGTTGGTGCCTCACCGCTGCATTGACTCACGGTGGCCAACAGGTCCTCGGGACGCTGTCAGTTCCCACCCCGGCGGTCTTGGTACCTGTCCCAAGCCAAGGACCAACGGTACCATCATCTTAGGCCGGACTGGCCGTAGTAGGGCACACGGGCCCACAGCCTGCGAGGCAAACGGCTCTTTGTCTCAGCTTCACTTGTCATCTGTGGTTCCATCTGTGGTTCGGCATTGGAACCGAATATGGAACCGCGGTTAGGCGCACGGGCCCTCCGTAGTTGAGGTAGGCTGGTTAGCCGCATCTTCCTCTGTGTGTTCCGTCGCACACAGCAGCACTGGTTTTAGGAGCTGTGCCTTGCAGCAGGCACACTTGGGTCCCCAGCTCAATTCGCCATCAGGAAAATCACACTTGGGGCATAGGCACCTGACGTACCTTTTTCCTTCGACTTTCACTACCTGAACCCCTCTTGGTCGCTGATAGGGATCAAAGTTCATACCACCAGAGAGTTTAAGGTCTTTCTATAAGCACGGGCACAAAAGAAATGTTACATACAGTCCCTCTGCTGGCCAAACACCATACAACTGCGGATGTGGTTCGCTGCATCCTGTACTGTCCTTAGTGGCGACAGCAGTAACTGATTGAGCATCCTTGTGCTGGCTCCCCCTGGTGGACTCCAGAGGAGGAGCACCCTCTTTCAAGGAGTGGTTCTGACTCTGTGCTGAGCTACTCACAGTGCAGAGGCGGGGCTCTGGTTTTTGCACCCAACCCGGACAGAATTCTGCAACAATTTCTTGTACAGTCCTGGTGCTCGCCCGACTTGGCGGGAGCCGCCATCTTAGGTGTGACTCACTGCTTGAGGGAGCCTCCATTTTAATCACAGTCTCATCAATTTCACTATGACTCTGCATAGATAGGGGGGTAGCCTTCTGGTTTTCCCGCCAATCCCGCACAGCTTTCTGCAAGGTAATTCGTCACCTTGAGCATAGCAGCACGGGCACGCTTGCAACTTGGGGAAAATTGCCATGGTGCTAGGTCAGCGTAGACTTAAGGGTAACCCTCAGGGGAGCCCCCTGGCATAAACAGTGTGGATGGTGCCACTGACAGGCATATATCCCACGTGGGTGACACCACAAAAAGTATCAATCTCCACATGGACGTGGGGTCTTGTTCTTCATCTAAAATACAGGTGTATAGCCACTCGGGAATTTTACACATATGATCACAGACCTCCATGTCGGATATAGGTGCGGTAAGGCCTCCTACGGCTACCACATGGCGGGGGTTAAAATATAGCCTCAAGGCCCAGACAAAGACCTCGTGTCCGGACTTTACAAACATTTTGGAAAATTTGACAAAAAATAGAATAGGGCACCCCAGGTCTGATTTCAGCAGCGCCTCCAAATGTAAAGGGTATTCCCCCACCCAATCGCATATAGAGTGTATGTGCGGGGGAACCTAATGTTACCAGGTGTGGTGCTTTACCTGTTAGGCTCTGAACTTCCACCACGGGGAACCTGGGGCACGTATAATAATATGAGTAACCTCGTACTCGGTGCAGCGCCTCCACCTGAGATGGCTCCCACCAGAGGGGGAGTGGTTCCTCGCAGGACAATATATATTAATACACACACAGCATGTAAAACAACCAATGACTTTACTAGTGCAAATGTACTTATGCATATGAACAACAGGTGTCCCTCCCTAGAGGAGACACTAACTACTGCGTCTCGCAGGATGCTCCCACCTCCACCGGGTAATCCCACCCCGTGTCCAGTAACCACACACAGTATTTCCCCCACTCTACAAGTGAGATAGATATGTGTGACTGCGCAGCCACTGGTCCCGTGTGAATATAATATAGGATCGTTGGTGCACTTGGTGATGGCTACCTGCCAAGCACTCCAGTGCCCGGGCCTGCCAAGGAGCTTCACAAAGGATCCGAGGACTGCTAAATACAGGAACTACCATCTGGGGTGATCCCACCCGGATGGCTGCTGCAGCAAAAGCGAAGATCTGAGCCCAAACCTCCGGATGGATGCGCCGCGTCTGCTGGGTCCCTAACTGGCTCTGGATAGTAAGGGGCAGGGTCCCTAACCTGGGGCCTGTCCCTGACACAACTCAACTACTGGGTGGCTCAGGGCTATCTGGGGCCTTGGGGCTGCTGGCCCAGTGCAGGGAGACACTGACTCCTGCACCCTACCTCCTTCCCCTAGCTTCTCCTGGCGCCGACTGAACCTCTCCTCAAAACCCCACGAAAAGTATCTCTTCCCCCTGCAGGGCAATCCTCCAACCCTATTGACCACTCTGAGACACCTGGTGCCTTCCACCCTTAGCCTCCTGGGAATTGTAGTCCCGTGGAGTCTATTCCTATATTGGGGCCGCGTGCGCGATTCTACTGTGCATGCGCGACTTCCTAAGGCCGCCGCAACTCCCTAGCTTTATCCGCTCATGCGCTATCACGGCGCATGTGAGCGCAACCACAATGGCGGCCCCCGCTTGCCGGGTGCGCCGCAGTGACTCCTAAGGCTCAGACCGCTCCCTGCTCCGGCCCCCACCTTTGCTGTGTGCCGGCGTTTCCGTCTCTGCCTCCGGCGGCACCCACGACCGCTAGGCGCGCAAGGAGGGGGCGACGTGATTCTGTACCGCGATCCACTGGTTCCTCTGTTGTGAGGATCCTTAAGCCGATGTCTCTGGAGGTGCCTCCAGATGGATTGTACCCCTATAATAGAGTCTCTGATACTGTGGCCTTATTTTGCTCAAAGGCTTCAGGCCACACGTCACCTTTAGATGCAATGTCCTGCTGCTGATGTCCTTCACTGAAACACTTCTGGGGAAGGGTCCCTATCTCAAGGCCTTTCCATGCAGCATACACCATCTACAGTGAATCGGGGGTCTATTTTGGACCTAGGGGGGGTAATCTGGCCTATTCCAGTGGAGCACTGCTCCCTTGATATTACTTCACCCTCCCTGTCCGGATCCTGACTGGCCTGGTGTCCCTTGGCGCCAAATGTATCTACTTCTCCCTCCGTGTTTCCAGGAGCCCTATTGGTCCTCCCGCAACACATTTCTAACAGCCCCTGCTGCTGCTGGGACTTGTAGTCCCCTTCCTAGGCCTATTCCTATGGGCCGCCATACTATCTTCCACTGTGAATGCGCAAGCCTTCCTGACATGGCGGCGCCTTTAACCGCCGCTCACCGCGGGTATCCGGTCTCCGCTCGCCCGCAATACCTACCCGAGTCCCCACGGAGCCGTCCCCTCTCGTGCAGCCCGGAGGTAAGAAGGGGACCTGGCTACCTCTGTCACTCTCTTATCCCCTCATGTCACTTTCTTCTTCCCCAATGCCTCCCTGTTGTTCAGAGGGGAAGGAGCGAAGACCACTGGTGGTAAGTGGGAAGAGGAGGGACTCTCCCCTTCAAATATTTCCCTCCCCAAGCATTCCGTCACATAGATCCCTACTTCATCTGTGCAGCTGTAAACAAACTGTGGAGGTGATCTGCAGCTCCAGCCAAGACTTCCTCTATCTGCTGCTGGCTCTGCCTCCACTGACACTAGGAGGTCATGCAGTAAGCGGCGGAAATTGCATTCGCCAGGGGTTTGAATTCACCATGTTTTTGGCGTGTTGCCCTCGCTGTATGCAGGAAGTGCCAATTCCATGGCGAATCACTGGCGAATTAATGCGCCACCACCATTTGACAAGATGGCGAATAGCTTGGCGTGAATGTTGAAATGGCGTGCACGCAAAGCCAATGGCGTTCTTTCTGAATCATGCGAGGAGACAACCAATGGCGTGATTGACCGGCCTATTTAAAGGTTCAATTTCTTTATATTTTTCTCTGTGTTGTTGGGAGAGAGAGAGAGTGACAGACATAGCTTTGCATTTTGAGAACGAGAGATTGATATAGTTAGTGTTTGGTGATTGATTTGTTTTGTGCTGTTGTATTTTCTTTACATCTTTTTGTTATTGTCTGTTTGAAAGTCTTTAGTGAGATTGACGTTTAATTTATTTTTGTGTTGCTTGTGAGTGCTGGAGGTATGGACAGGAGGCGTGAGAGTCAGAGGAGTGATGCTGGGGTGAGTGTTGGTCATGTGAGTAGGGGTGGGAATGAACGTGGGAGTCAGGGGAGGGATGCTGGTGGGGTGTCTGGTGGTGCTGGGGTGTCTGGTGGTGGTGGGGTGTGTCTGGTGGTGCAGGGGTGTCTGGTGGTGGTGGGGTGTCTGGTGGTGCTGGGGTGTCTGGTGGTGGTGGGGTGTCTGGCGGTGGTGGGGTGTCTGGTGGTGGTGGGGTGTCTGGTGGTGGTAGGTCTGATGCTGCTGTGCTCCTGCAGTCTCTTCCATTGGAAGAAGGGGAGTCCAGCCAGCAGCAGCCACGTTCACAGGTTGCACGTGCTCAGAGAAAAAAAAATAAAGTTCCACGAAATCTACGCTTCAATGATGATGAAAATAGAGTCCTTGTGACGGGTATTTTGGCCAACTATGACCAGCTGTATGGTCATTTATTAGGTAAGAACATCTTTTCATTGAGTGTATCCCAAATTGTACTCCTATGAGTGAACCTAAATTATTTTGCTTATAGCTGATATAATAAATCTAATCAATGTCACAATGGAAGAAATGTCATCTATGTAAGTATATAATAAATGTTATGTATTGAAGTAATGTGCCTAATGTATTTAAATATAGAATGCTTGTAATATATGTAAGTATATTATCTATCTATGTAAACACATTATCAATGTGTGTTAACAAGGAGTATGTGATTTGAGGAAATATACACACAAAATGCTGCTACACACACATACAATAATACAAGACACACTCAGCAGACACAATAAAACAAAAAAGGGACTTTTAACACTTAGCAGACTCCCCCTTCCCCCATAATTCAACAGAATGTGCATTGAAAATCTGTCATCTATAGAGGGGAGGAGTCAACTTGTGGCTGCTAGTTCTTCACCAATCCCCTGTCCTGTCTCTGTAGTTCCGAAAGCTGATTGGCTGAAAACAAAGACACTCAAAATTACACATTGTAAGCTACTCCAATTCCGCACATTAATGCTTGGTTACAACAACGACCATTATGTAATCATACAGCATCGTTTTCAAATATGTCCGTATTCTTACAGCTTATGCCTATCATTCTACATATTGTCAATTCTGTATATATTTGTATGTATACCCATTTGTAGTTTTGTTCGTGTGCCACACATTTCAGATCAAAGAGCATGTTATTAAATGTTTGAAATACAACACACATTTGTTAGTCCTTAGGAAATAAGGTAATTAATAGTACATGCATACCCCGCATTAACGTACGCAATGGGACCGGAGCCTGTATATAAAGCGAAAATGTACTTAAAGTGAAGCCCTACTTTATCCCACTTATCGATGCATGTACTGTACCTCAATCGTTATATACGTGCATAACTGATGTAAATAACGCATTTGTAACAGGCTCTATAGTCTCCCCGCTTGCGCACAGCTTCGGTACAGTTAAGGAGCTGGTATTGCTGTTCAGGACGTGCTGACAGGCGCATGCGCGAGCTGCTGTTTGCCTATTGAGCGAGATGTACTTACTCGCGAGTGTACTTAAAGTGAGTGTCCTTAAACCGGGGTATGCCTGTACACCATTATTTTATTATATTTTAAGGCAGGACCAGTTCAACCATCAAACGTCAATTATGGGAAAATATTAGATTATCAGTGTCCGCCTGTGGCAATCAGGTCAGGACACATAAAAATTGTCGGAAACGTTTTGACGATATAAGAAGACATTTGAAGGAAAAAGTTCAATTTTGTATTGTATTGTATTGTATGTCTTTATTTATATAGCGCCATTAATGTACATAGCGCTTTACAGTAGTAATACATGGGGTAATCAAATAAATAACAGATAATATAAATAACAGATCATGGGAATAAGTGCTTTAGACATAAAAGTAACATTTCGGAAGAGGAGTCCCTGCCCCGAGGAGCTTACAGTCTAATTGGTAGGTAGAACGTACAGAGACAATTTGCACGGATACATGCTTCCGGCACTGGAGGTGGACCTCTGGCCCCACCTGTAATCTTAACTACGTTGGAGGAGCAGTTGCGTGACAAATTGTTGCCAGTCCTTATTGCTGGTTTGCCTGGTGATAGGGATATCAGCGTCAACGATGAAACATTTCCAGCAGGTCACTAATTTCACATGATTACATGTTTTGTATAGAAATGTTGTATATAATTTGACACTACACAAATTTTATTGTAATCTTGTGTATTATATTACAATGTTTATTATATTTACATACTGTACATGAACAGTTTTTGGGATGTTGTATTTTATCAATTCCTTTTATACAAGCCTTCTTAAATATATGAATTCACATATCTTATGTAGTTACATTTACATAGTGTTCATAAGTTTGAGAAGTGCCACATGTAGCATATACAGATGCTCCTCCCAACTGAAATGTGAGAAATACAATTATAACAATTGTATAAATCTTAAGTACTCCCACTTCAGATACTCTCATGAACATATGTTTGATTGTAAAATAAATGTCTTTTGTTCTTATCTACATATAGTGTCCCCTGTGCGTCCCACGAGACAAGAAGAGGTGTCCACACCTGAATCTTCTGTGTCATCATCAGTAGTGGAAGGTGAGGCTATAACGTTATTATTATAGAATGTGTTCATTTATATGGAACAACAAACAGATGTATGAACACAGATCACATGCAGATCTTAGTGATATCGGTATACGTATTAATATAAATTTGGCACATATGATGTTGCACTTATATAAATGTCAACAAGAGATAGGAGGGTGTGTGAAGTTATCCCTCACAAGTTTGCATTTTAAATTACTATACGTTGCTACTATCTATGGTCACTATGAATGTAAACGTTTTGTAAGGATCACCGCTGCAGGTATACCCGCTTCCAGCGCCTCCTTACCTCTGTTACATGCCGCTCTGGCTCCCCGGCGGCGTAACTCGCTCCTTGCGGCTCCCTCTCCCGCTGCCCCGACACTTCCGGGTCACGCGCGTCACCACTACGGGCGCGCGCGGACCCAGGCTGCCATTTCCTGGCGCCGGGCACCTGACTCCGCCCCGATGACGCGGCGCACTCTCCACGCGCTTCCCTGCCTCTTCCCCGTCAGGTCCGCCCCCAAGCCCTTCTCTACCATCAGGCTCTTCCCCGAGCCGCTCCTCCGCTCCTCCCCTTGCTGGGACAGGCCCCAGCTACCCAGACACCTTTCCCCTATCTGGCCCTCCCTCGGGCCGCTCCTCCATTCCTCCCCTTGCTCCGATAGGGCCCAGCTTCCCAAACACTTCCCTCCTATCAGGTCTTCCCTCTGACCACTCCTCCATTCCTCCCCTTCCTCTGATAGGTCCCAACCCCCTATTTAGTCTCTCCTCACCATTATCTCCTTGCTCTGCATAGCTTCTGTACCTTGGTGCTGTCTGCTGTTGCCTCGCTTCTCTTGTCTTTCAGTCCCTGTTCCTGTCCCTGGATTTCTGCTGACCTCCATGGATATTGACCTTTGGCTTTGGACTTCGTTTACGCTGTTCTCTGGTACCCTTGGATTTGGCATTGGACTCTCTACCACGTAGACTTCTATTCCCCTGGACACGGCATTCGGACAATCTACTACGCTGCTCTCTCCACCCCAATACCCAGGCTTATGGACACTCTACTACGCTGCTCTCTCCATTCCATGACCTTTGGCTTACGGACGTTACCATCCACTGCTGGAGTTGGCAAGTACGATACCCTTTCTATTATTGTTACCCGGACCATCTATGCTACTTCCACACTCCGGCCATGCCCCCGTTTACTGTCAGGTGTGTGGTATTATCCCTTTCCACCTCAGTCCCGGGGTCTCGTCTGGCTTGTGGGCAGGCCGAGCGTTACATGTTTAAGAAATAAAAACATTCCAAAATCTCGTATTACATGAATATATACCCTCCACAGATATTCGTACTTTATGTTGAACAGTAAATACTCACAAACTAGTAAGTATTGCAAATTATTCCAGTGAGTCATGAGATTTTTTTTTTATTATTTTCTACATAGTTTAGCATAAATGTGCATCTAAAGTAGTACAATCACCAGCAATCATTATCTAAGAATATTACATGATGTCAAGCATCGTTTCGCAAAGTGTGTATGTCAAAATGATTTATGGTGGTGGTGCTGGCTTTGCCATGAAACGTGAGAGTGGGCACAATAGTGTACGGCGCAGCCAAGCAACTCCAGCTAACTCCAGCTAACTCTGCTTCTGCTCTGCTTCCCTGTGCTTGCTTGCACCGTGGACGGGGCTTCTCTCTGCACACAGACACAAGCCATCCTTTTCCTGTCTGTTTTGTCGCTCCACTGTTAAGAACCATGGGTGACCGGAACTTGTAGTACAGTAGTAATAGTTTAACCTGGAAGGGGGGGGGGGTGTTGTGATATGTGTGTGTGTGTGTTTGGATTGTGTGTGTGATTTCATGCAGTGGTGCACAAATTGGGGAGCATACACTCTCACAAGATTGGCGCTTGTGGAGGAAAAATAGTTTCACTTTTACTGTTGCTAAGCGTGTTTCAATGTACACACACACACAGCCACACAAACACACACAGATATTGGCCCTATCCATGCCACCCTGCTTGTGTGCCAAATTATGCTGGACACCCTGTGTTCATGCTTTCAGATTTGGTGATGTCATCGCTATCAGTGGCAGCAGCATAATTTAGCAAACGAAAAATGTAGAAATAAGTATTTACACATTTGTATTTACATTGTATACCATAAAAAAGGACGATGTTTATTTTCATGTCATTTGGATTACATCAGGCATATAAATTCATTCATATTCATATTCATATAAAATAATTGTTTATAAATTAC